>NW_027308007.1:0-257000 GCF_047496885.1 Scyliorhinus torazame | reverse complement strand
CTTAAGTATCATCCGCAAATTTACTCGCCCATTCTTCTACGCCCTCGTCCAGGTCATTTATAAAAATAACAAACAGCAGTGGTTCCAAAACAGATCCTTGTGGAACATTTCCCATCAACTACCAGCCTCTGTCTTCTTACAGCAAGCCAATTTCTGATCCAAACTGCTAAATCACCCTGAATCCCATGCCTCCGTGTTTTCTGCAATAGCCTACCGCGGGGAACATTATTATACGCTTTACTGAAACCCATATATACCACATCAACTGCTTTAACCACTTCCAGCCGTTTGGTCAGCTTCTCAAAGAACACAATAAAGTTTGTGAGGCACGACCTACCCTTCACAAAACCGTGCTGACTATCCCTAATCAAATTATTCATTTCTAGATGATTATAAATCCTATCACGTTTGGTATGTTGCCTCCCAGGTGCAAGGGTACGTGATGTCTCGGATCCTGTTTTCCGGGTCCATAAGGGGGAGGGGGAGCAGCCCCAAGTCGTGGTCCACATTGGCACTAACGACATAGGTAGGAAAGGGAACAAGGATGTCAGGCAGGCTTTCAGGGAGCTAGGATGGAAGCTCGGAGCTAGAACAAACAGAGTTGTTATCTCTGGGTTGTTGCCCGTGCCACGTGATAGTGAGACGACGAATAGGGAGAGAGAGCAATTAAACACGTGGCTACAGGGATGGTGCAGGCGGGAGGGATTCAGATTTCTGGATAACTGGGGCTCTTTCTGGGGCAGGTGGGACCTCTACAGACAGGATGGTCTACATCTGAACCTGAGGGGCACAAATATCCTGGGGGGTGGGGGGGGGGGAGATTTGTTAGTGCTCTTGGGGGGGGGGGTAAACAATTGCAGCAGGGGCACGGGAACCTGGATTGTAGTTTTCGGGTACGGGAGAATGAGAGTCTCGAGGTCAGGAGCACAGATTTGACGTCGCAGGAGGAGCCAGTGTTCAGGTCGGTGGTTTGAAGTGTGTCTACTTCAATGTCAGGAGTATACGAAATAAGGTAGGGGAACTGGCAGCATGGGTTGGTACCTGGGACTTCGATGTTGTGGCCATTTCGGAGACATGGATAGAGCAGGGACAGGAATGGATGTTGCAGGTTCAGGGGTTTAGGTGTTTTAGTAAGCTCAGAGAAGGAGGCAAAATAGGGGGAGGTGTGGCGCTGCTAGTCAAGAGCAGTATTACGGTGGCGGAGATGATACTAGATGGGGACTCATCTTCCGAGGTAGTATGGGCTGAGGTTAGAAACAGGAAAGGAGAGGTCACCCTGTTGGGAGTTTTCTATAGGCCTCCAAATAGTTCTAGGGATGTAGAGGAAAGGATGGCGAGGATGATCCTGGATAAGAGCGAAAGTAACAGAGTAGTTATTATGGGAGACATTAACTTTCCAAATATTGACTGGAAAAGATATAGTGCGAGTACATTAGATGGGTCGTTTTTTGTACAGTGTGTGCAGGAGGGTTTCCTGACACAATATGTTGACAGGCCAACAAGAGGCGAGACCACGTTGGATTTGGTTTTGGGTAATGAACCAGGCCAGGTGTTGGATTTGGATGGAGGAGAGCACTTTGAGGACAGTGACCACAACTCGGTGACGTTTACGTTAATGATGGAAAGGGATAAGTATACACCGCAGGGCAAGAGTTATAGCTGGGGGAAGGGCAATTATGATGCCATTAGACGTGAATTGGGAGGGGATAGGTTGGAGAAGTAGGCTGCAAGTGTTGGGCACACTAGATAAGTGGAGCTTGTTCAAGGATCAGCTACTGCGTGTTCTTGATAAGTATGTACCGGTCAGGCAGGGAGGAAGGCGTAGAGCGAGGGAACCGTGGATTACCAAAGAAGTGGAATCTCTTGTTAAGAGGAAGAAGGAGGCCTATGTGATGATGAGGTGTGAAGTTTCAGTTGGGGCGATGGATAGTTACAAGGTAGCGAGGAAGGATCTAAAGAGCGAGCTAAGACGAGCAAGGAGGGGACATGAGAAGTATTTGGCAGGTAGGATCAAGGAAAACCCAAAAGCTTTCTACAGGTATGTCAGGAATAAGCGAATGACTAGGGTAAGAGTAGGACCAGTCAAGGACAGGGATGGGAAATTGTGTGTGGAGTCTGAAGAGATAGGCGAGATACTAAATGAATATTTTTCGTCAGTATTCACTCAGGAAAAAGATAATGTTGTGGAGGAGAATGCTGAGACCCAGGCTATTAGAATAGATGGCATGGAGGTACGTAGGGAAGAGGTGTTGGCAATTCTGGACAAGCTGAAAATAGATAGGTCCCCGGGTCCTGATGGGATTTATCCTAGGATTCTCTGGGAGGCCAGGGAAGAGATTGCTGGATTTTGGCTTTGATTTTTATGTCATCATTGTCTACAGGAATAGTGCCAGAGGACTGGAGGATAGCAAATTTGGTCCCTTTGTTCAAAAAGGGGAGCAGAGACAACCCCGGCAACTATAGACCGGTGAGCCTCGCGTCTAGACGAGGGTAGAGCAGTTGATGTGGTGTATATGGATTTCAGTAAAGCGTTTGATAAGGTTCCCCTCGGTAGGCTATTGCAGAAAATACGGAGGCTGGGGATTGAGGGTGATTTAGAGATGTGGATCATAAATTGGCTAGCTGAAAGAAGACAGAGGGTGGTGGTTGCTGGGAAATGTTCAGAATGGAGTTCAGTTACAAGTGGCGTACCACAAGGATCTGTTCTGGGGCCGTTGCTGTTTGTCATTTTTATCAATGACCAGAAGGCGCAGAAGGGTGGGTGAGTAAATTTGCAGACGACACTAAAGTCGGTGGTGTTGTCGACAGTGTGGAAGGATGTAACAGGTTACCGAGGGACATAGATAAGCTGCAGAGCTGGGCTGAAAGGTGGCAAATGGAGTTTAATGTAGAGAAGTGTGAGGTGATTCACTTTGGAAGGAATAACAGGAATGCGGAATATTTGGCTAATGGTAAAGTTCTTGGAAGTGTGGATGAGCAGAGGGATCTAGGCGTCCATGTACATAGATCCCTGAAAGTTGCCACCCAGGTTGATAGGGTTGTGAAGAAGGCCTATGGAGTGTTGGCCTTTATTGGTAGAGGGATTGAGTTCCGGAGTCAGGAGGTCATGTTGCAGCTGTACAAATCTCTGGTACGACCGCATTTGGAGTATTGCGTACAGTTCTGGTCACCGCATTATAGGAAGGACGTGGAGGCTTTGGAGCGGGTGCAGAGGAGATTTACCAGGATGTTGCCTGGTATGGAGGGAAAATCTTATGAGGAAAGGCTGACCGACTTGAGGTTGTTTTCGTTGGAGAGAAGAAGGTTAAGAGGAGATTAATAGAGCCACATGAAATGATCAGGGGGTTAGATAGGGTGGACAGTGAGAGCCTTCTCCCGCGGATGGAAATGGCCTGCACGAGGGGACATAGCTTTAAACTTAGGGATAATAGATATAGGACAGAGGTCAGAGGTAGGTTATTTACGCAAAGAGTGGTGAGGCCGTGGAATGCCCTACCTGCAACAGTAGTGAACTCGCCAACATTGAGAGCATTTAAAAGTTTATTGGATAAACATATGGAGGATAATGGCATAGTGTAGGTTAGATGGCTTTTGTTTCGGTGCAACATCGTGGGCCGAAGGGCCTGTACTGCGCTGTATCGTTCTATGTTCTATGTTCTATCTCTTGTAATCCGTTCCAAGACTTTGCCCACAACAGAAGTAAGGCTCACTGGTCTATGGTTACCGGGGTTGCCTCTACTCCACGTCTTGAATCAGAATTGCTGACACCTCCTCCTCATGAACCTCCTCGTGAACCTTGAACTGCATCGTGATTTTAATATAAACCTGGTCAATGGCCATCCAATGATTTACCTATATCAACACTTCAATAAATAGGACATTGTTTTCTGAATAAAGGTGTTGACATTTCCACAATCTCTACCTCGCCTTTTGCGTATTTGCACTATTTCACAGTTGTCAATGGATCAATATTAAGTGGACAGTTTAATGGGACTTAATCCATTGTACTGACAAAAGGGTAGCCAGTGCTAGGAATTTGAAACGGCACAGGGGCACTGCTGCTAGTATTTATTTCCCAATTTCGTGCGGACTTGATGGGCTGAATGGCCTCTTTCTGTGCCGCGTGGCGACGTTTTTATTCTTTCTGATGAGCGGTATCCGGACAGAAGGAAGGAGCCGGTTTGATGAGGGACAAGGGTTAGGGGGGGGGAAAGGTCAAGGTGGAGCAGAGTTATTCAGAAACCCCCCGCAAAGTTATTCAGAATCCCCGCCCCGTCCACCGTCTGCCCGCGTTCACCCTGAATACATCCGGCCAAGTGGGGAGGGGGGAGCGCAACTTGAAGGGGCTGCGGTCACACTGCTCTTTGCCTTAAAACTCTGCGGCACTGACACTGGAGAGAATTGAAGAGCGGGAGGTGGGGCAGCGCCGCAGCTCCCATTGAAACTGGAATCGTTGCTCCATCTCCTCAACAATTCCAATCACCCCAAATGGGGACAATGGGCAGCAGGAGCCGCCACTGCGCCTGCGCTACAAATATCCCAGCACACCCTGCGCGGCGGGGCTACCATTTTGCGTTAGCAGGGGGGGCGTTGTCAGTCATACGGTGGCCCGCGCACTGCCTGCCTTTGATTTCGCCTTTCGATATTTTCCCATGAGCGCCGCCCGCGCGCCTGCCGCACGTCACGGCCAGCTGGCATCTCCCCCGTCTCCCCCGCGGCAGGCGCAGGATTCTCCCGCCAAAGAGCAGCAGCCGGAGCTGGGGAGCGCGTGAAAAGTGACACTAGGAGGAGCAACGACGGCCATGGGGGGGGGGGGGGGGGCGGGGGGGGGGGAGGCACAAGCACCCAGTTAATTTCTCCATGGAGTGAATCATACACACACCAAACCGATCGGCCTTTGGGGGGAAGGCACACACCAAGCTGATCGACCATGGGGTTATTCACACGTCCAGTTGATCGGCCATTAGGGTTGTCACACAGACATAGCCTTTCGGTCATGGAGGAATCACACAGACCCAGCTGATCGGCCATGGGGGGCATCACAATGAAGCAGCCGATGGACCAGGCAGGGAATCACACAGAACCAGCTGCTCGCCCATGGGGGAACCACACAAAATCAGCTGAATCGCCATGGGGGATTCAAACAGACGCAGCTGATCGGCCATTGGGGAATCACGCATCCAGCTGATCGGCTATCAGAAAATCACACAGACCCCAGCTGATCGAACATGGGTGGAGCCACACGCGCCCAGATGTTTGACAATGTGGGTAATCACACAGGCCCACCTGATCGCGCATGGCGGGTTTGTCAGATCAAGCGAATTTTTTTGAAGTCATTTTTTTATTCCCGAAAAGAAATTGTATCAAAATAAGTCCATCCTAAACCGGGGGTAGCGTTCAGGAACATCCCTTCTGTAAGGACACAGTGACTGCACACCAAGCAACTTAGATTCATTTACAATACGGTGTAGACACTTCCCGGGCGATCCCTGGCATTGGGGGGTACTGCCACACATCAAGTTGATCGGCATGGGAGGGGGGGGGGGGGGAGTGTCACAGACTCAGCTGATTGGTCATGGGGGAATGACTCAGAAGCAGCTGGGTTTCTCCCCTGGTGGACAGCGTCCTGAACGACCTTTTATACAACGGACTAAAGAGTCCGCCCACCCCTCAGCGCGGTGTGAGAAGCGATTTGGAGGGTTGTTGGAGGTTCGGTGGTGTTACGTGATGGCGCAGGTGAGTGGGCCTCGGCAATGCTGCCCTATTATTCTGAATGTTGGTGCTGAGGTCTTTTACTTTTTTTAATGACTGATAAAGAGAATTTCTCCATTTCATGAACTTGGACGTTTCAATAATTTTGAAAACATTAAAATAATGCTTGTGTCAGCGGATTTATTTCATTTGAGATCTTTTCTAGTCTTTTCCCCATTGTAGTTGGTGGCGTTCCTTCTCCTCTGCCTCCTCCCGATTCACAGGGGCCGCTGCAGTTCTCCTGAGGTGGTAGCTGCCCCTCCCAGAGTAACCTCTTGGCCTCGCATCGCCGGCCCCACCACCCACACACATACACACACAAAACCCAAAGTGGCCGGCGACCATCTCCAATGGTAACATAAATAGCCAACGACCCTGGTAATGCAGGATTGCAAATCAGGGTGAGTCTGGCTGGTGATGGGCAGTTTTACTGGCAGTGTGAGGAGAGAGGTGCCGTGTGGCTGTGGTTCCCTCACAGGATGTCATAAATTGAAGAACCGGACTAAAGGGAAATTTCAGCATATTCTTAAACTGCTGTCTGAACTGAGTCTGTGTCACGGCGTAAATCGCAGTGTTTGTGCAGCAACTCAAGAGCTGCAACATGAACCCCAATTCCATAACATAATACTCTACCCAGACAGTGGTATACCCCAGATAATCCAGCCGGTTCCACATAGAAAAAAACATTAACATTGACCATAACAGGATGAAATTGGCCGAGATAATAAACAGTAATATGATTGATTTCCTCCGACTCTCCATCTCTGGGTCTCTGGGACTCTCCCCACTGCTGTGCGCCCGGAGTCTCCTGCGGGCCCTGCTGCTCAGGACAATGTGTCTGACGGTGAGAACATTGAGCAGCAGAATCAGGACAAATGGAACACCCGGGGTTAGAATGTTGTGGAGGAACTCGATTGTTGTCCAGACAGGAGAGAACGCAACATCCCCTGGGACATGACAAAACCAGGGCAGATTCCTCAGCCGATACCCATCTGAGAACATAAAATACCAGAAAATGTTCTTCAAACAGCTCAGCACAGTCGTTGTACCCAGAACCACAGCCGCCGTTTTCTCGCTGCAATATTTACTTTTCAGCTTCGGGCAACAAATGGCCACAAATCGATCGAAGGTGAAAGTGACGGTGAACCAGACAGAACAGTCAGTGGCTGCAT
Source organism: Scyliorhinus torazame (assembly GCF_047496885.1). Taxonomy (NCBI): domain Eukaryota; kingdom Metazoa; phylum Chordata; class Chondrichthyes; order Carcharhiniformes; family Scyliorhinidae; genus Scyliorhinus; species Scyliorhinus torazame. The sequence continues at coordinate 250,077 of NW_027308007.1, read as the reverse complement.
AAAGCAGGGCGGCGTGGATATTACACACGGGGATCGACAGCAGGAAATCAAACTGTTCATCAAAAACAATAGGAATGTGTCTCAACATCAGGTCGAGAATCACGACCAGTAGATCCCCCACTGCCATGGCCATCAGGTAACAAGTGACACATTTGGACAGTCCACAGTTTTTCCTCTTCATGATCACAATTGTGATGACGTTCACTGAGAGGAAAGGAAATAAACAATGAAATTATACATCAGGCCAAGGAAATCATTACCAGTGTGATTGAGGTGGTGTTGACAAAATAAAACAAATACACACACTCACAGACACAGAGACACTAACACACACTCACATTCCCAGAGAGACACAAACACACACACTCACAGACACAGAGACACTAACACACACACTCACATTCCCAGAGAGACACAAATACACAGTCTCACAGACACAGAGACACTAACACACACTCACATTCCCAGAGAGACACAAATACACACTCTCACAGACACAGAGACACTAACACACACACATTCCCAGAGAGACACAAATACACAATCTCACAGACACAGAGACACTAACACACACTCACATTCCCAGAGAGACACAAATACACACTCTCACAGACACAGAGACACTAACACACACTCACATTCCCAGAGAGACACAAATACACACACTCACAGACACAGAGACACTAACACACACACTCACATTCCCAGAGACACACAAATACACACACTCACAGACACGAATAAACAAACACACAGGCACAGAGACACTAACACACACTCACATTCCCAGAGAGACACAAATACACACACTCACAGACACAGAGACACGAACACACACACTCACATTCACAGAGAGACACAAATACACACACTCACAGACACGAATAAACAAACACAAAGACACAGAGATACTAACACACACACTCACAAAGACACAAATGCTCACACTCACAAAGACACAAATGCTCACACTCACAGACACTAATACACACACACACACACATTTATTCACATTCTCACAGACACACAGAGACATACATACACACACCCACAGGCACATGGAACTCTAATGCACACACTCACACACACACAGACACTGTCATGTGCGAGTACCTGTAAGAAATGGGTGTTTATTACTGCAGTGATGTCAGAGAGTGGGTGGAGATGGGCTGTCTGTCAGCTTTTTACTTTCGTTTTGGCTGTTTGCTGCAGGGTGTGTTTTAGTTTCGTTTTCAGTGTTGGAGCTGAAGCCAGACAGAGCAGGTGTACTGTTGTTCTCTCTGCCATGAAAAGACTATCTCTTGATCATTTGGTGAATTCAGAATTATAAATGTTCTCAGTAGTGAATGTAAACCTAATGTCCCTCTGGTAAAATGTGTCTGAAGTCTTCTAGATGTCAAAAGGACAGCTTACGGATTACTTAGTGTTGTATTCTTTGGGGGTTGAATTTGAATTAATGGTTCCTCAGTTGTTCACTGTATGTTTTAAAAAGGTTAACTTGAGCTTATAGAATAAACATTGTTTTGCTTCGAAAAATACTTTTCCTTTTCTGCTGTACCACACTGTAGTGTGGGCCGTGTGCTCCCCATAACACAATCTATTAAAATTTGTGGGTCAGGGGAACTCCAAGATACACTTTGGGGTTCTCTAAACCCTGGCCCATAACACAAATACACACACTCACAGACACACAGAGACACAAATACACACACTCACAGACACACAGAGACACTAATACACACACTCCCAGCCACACAGAGACACTAATACACACACTCGCAGACACACAGAGAAACTAATACACACACTTACACAGAGACACTAATACACACAATCGCAGACACACAGAGATAAGAATATTCACACACTCTCTCAGACACTAAGACAGACACTCACTGACACACAGAGACACTAATATACGCAGTCTCAGAGACACTAATAAACGCACTCACACAACTCAGACACTAATGCACACACTCACACACACACCGACACTAATACATACACACAGACACACACATACACTAATGCACAAACTCAAAGACACACACAGAGACACTAATACACACACACAGACACACAGAGAAACAAATACAACCACTCACACACAGACTCTAATACACATACACACTGACATCCAGGTAAACTAATACACACACTCACACAAACACAGACACGAATGCACACACTCACACACACAGACACTAATACAGACATACAGAGACACACAGACACACATACACTAATGCACAAACTCAAATACACACACAGAGACACGAATACACACACACAGACACACAGAGACATTCATACACCACTCACACACAGACACTAATACACTCACTCACTGGCACGCAGATGCACTAAAACACACACTCGCACAACACACAGAGACACTAATACACACACGCACATATAGTTATACACACACTCAAAGACACAGACAGACACTAACACACAAACTCACAAACACACACAGCCACACACAAACACTAATGCACAAACCCAAAGACACACACAGAGACACAAATACACACACACAGACACTAAAACACACACACACAGACACACTAATACACTCACTCACCGACACATAGATACACTAATACACACTTACAGACACACATACAGTCACTAATACACACATTCACACACATAGACACTAATACACGGATTGGAAATTAGCAAACGTGACACCACTGTTTAAAAAAGGAGGTAGGCAGAAAGCGGGTAATATTAGGCCAGTGAGCTTAACTTCGGTAGGAGGGAAGATGCTGGAATCTATCATCAAGGAAGAAATAGCGAGGCGGCTGGATGGAAATTGTCCCATTGTACATACGCAGCATGGGTTCATAAAGGGCAGGTCGTGCCTAACTAATTTAGTGGAATTTTTGAGGACATTACCAGTGCGGTAGATAACGGTGAGCCAATGGATGTGGTATATCTGGATTTCCAGAATACCATTGACAAGGTGCCACACAAAAGGTTACTGCATAAGATAAAGATGCATGGCATTAAGGGGAAAGTAGTAGCATGGATAGAGGATTGGTTAATTAATGGAAAGCAAAGAGTGGGGATTAATGGGTGTTTCTCTGTTGACAATCAGTTGCTAGTGGTTTCCCTCAGGGATCAGTGTTGGGCCCACAATTGTTCACAATTTACATAGTTGATTTGGAGTTGGGGACCAAGGGCAATGTGTCCAAGTTTGCAGACGACACTAAGTTGAGTGGTAAAGCAAAAAGTGCAGAGGATACTGGAAGTCTGCAGAGGGATTTGGATAGGCTAAGTGAATGGGCTAGGGTCTGGCAGATGGAATACAATGTTGACAAATGTGAGGTCATCCATTTTGGTCGGAATAATAGTAAAAGGGATTATTATTTAAATGATAAAATATTAAAACATGCTGCTGTGCAGAGAGACCTGGGTGTGCTAGTGCATGAGTTGCAAATAGTTGGTTTACAGGTAAAACAGGTGATTAAGAAGGCAAATGGAATTTTGTCCTTCATTGCTAGATGGATGGAGTTGAAGACTAGGGAGGTTATGCTGCAATTGTATAAGGTGTTAGTGAGGTCACACCTGGGGTATTGTATTCAGTTTTGGTCTCCTTACTTGAGAAAGGACGTACTGGCACTGGAGGGTGTGCAGAGGAGATTCACTAGGTTAATCCCAGAGCTGAAGGGGTTGGATTACGAGGAGAGGTTGAGTAGAATGGGACTGTACTTGTTGGAATTTAGAAGGATGAGGGTTGATCTTATAGAAACATTTAAATTATGAAGGGAATAGATAGGCTAGATGCGGGCAGGTTGTTTCCACTGGCGGGTGAAAGCAGAACTAGGGGGCATAGCCTCAAAATAAGGGGAAGTAGATTTAGGACTGAGTTTAGGAGGAACTTCTTCACCCAAAGGGTTGTGAATCTATGGCATTACTTGCCCAGTGAAGCAGTAGAGGCTCCTTCACTAAATGTTTTTAAGATAAAGATAGATCGTCTTTTGAAGAATAAAGGGATTAAGGGTTATGGTGTTTCGCGCCGGAAAGTGGAGCTGAGTCCACAAAAGATCAGCCATGATCTCATTGAATGGTGGAGCAGGCTCGAGGGGCCAGGTGGCCTACTCCTGCTCCTAGTTCTTATGATCTCACAGACACACGCTGGCACTAATACACACTCACAGGCTCAAAGAAACACTAATACACACTCGCAGACACACAGAGACACTAATACACACTCACAGAAACACATACAGACAATAATACACACACACAGACACTAATACATCCACTCACAGACACACACTGGCACCAATACACACATAAATTAACACACACACACAGATACTAATACACCCACTAACGATGCACAGAGACAATAATATACACACTCACAGACACAGGGAGACTCAAATGCATACACTCACACAGCAACACTCATACACACAGTCACACACACATGCACCAATACACGCACTAACACACACACACACAGAAACTAATACACACTCACTCACTGATACGCAGAGACAACAATATACACACTCACAGACACAGGGAGATTGTCATGTACACACTCACAGACACACAGAGGCACTAATACAGACACTCACAGACACACAGACACTAACACACACTCACAGACACACAGATACACTAATGCACACACACACACACAGACACTAACACACACTCACAGACACACAGAGACACTAATACAGACACTCACAGACACACAGAGACACTCATACACACACTCGCAGACAAACAGAGGCACTAATACAGACACTCACAGACACGCAGACACTAACACACACTCATAGACACACAGAGACACTAATACAGACACTCACAGACACACAGAGACACTAATACACACACTAACACTAATACACACTCACAGACACAAATACACACACTAACACTAATACACAGTCACAGACACACAGATACACTAATATACCAACTCACACACAGAGAGGAACGAGTACACAGCTCACAGACCGACAGAGACACGAATACACAAACACACACACATTAATAGAGACACTAACACACATAGCCACTAATGCACTCACACAAACAGACACTAATGCACACATTCTCACACACACTCAGACACGCACAGACACTAATACACACTCACACACACAGAGACACTAGTACACACACTCACTGACATATAGATACACTAATACAGACACGCACACACAGAGAGACACTAGTACACAGCTCACGGACAGACAGAGACACTAATACACAAACACACACACACTAATAGAGACACTCACACACATAGACACTAATACACACACACACACACAGCCTAATGCATACTTTCTCACACACACACCGACACACACAGATACACTAATATACACAGAAATACAGAAACACACAGACTCTAATACACACACTCAAACGTCCCTCCACACACACACACCACCCTCCACACACACACTACCCCCTCCACACACACTAACCCCCTCAACCACAGACATACTAAACTCCACAGACACTAACCCACCCCCACACACACTAACCCCTCCACACGCACTAACCCCCCCACACACTGGCCCCACCCCTCACACACTGACCCCCTCCCACACACACACGAACCCCCCCCCCCACACAGACTAACACCCCCACTGACACTAACACCCACACACACTGTTCCCCCTCCCACCCACACACACTAAACCCCCCACACACCCTGACAAACACGCACACTAATCCCCACACACACACACTACCCCCCACACACACTCCCCCACCCCACACACACTAATCCCCCCCCACACATACACTCCCCCACCACACACACATTAACCCTCCCCCACACACACTAGCCCCCATACATACTAACCCTCCCTCACACACACTAACCGCCCTCACACTCAACCCTCCTCCCCCAGACACACATTAACCCTCCCACCCACACACTAGCACCCCCCCACACACACACTAACCCTCCCATACACACACTAGCCCCCTGTGGTGGTATGTATTAGGGGTATTGTGGTACCCTGTGATGCGAGATGCTATTGGTGGATAGACACTGGGTCCCGAGTGGATCAGCCGCCTACTGGCTCCACCCAGTAAGGCGGAGTATAAGAGCCCGGGTTCTCCCAGGAGCCGCATTATGTCACTGTGCTGCTGGGGAAGAAGTCTGCGTAATAAAGCCATCGTTCGACTCCTTCTCGTCTCGTCTCGTGAGTGATTGATTGTGCTGCACTCTGAGCCTGTATACAGTTAACCATTTACTGCTCAATAATCTCTGGGAGCAGGGAACTGGCAGTGTAGTCCGGGAGCCCCCAATTAAAAAGCTGTTTCAGTGACTTCTGTGCTGTATATAATTAACCATTTACTGCTCAATAATCCCTGGGAGCAGGGGACAGGCAGTGTGGCTCCTGGAGCCCCCAATTAAAAAGCTGTTTCAGAGACCTCTGTGCCTGTATATAGTTAACCATTTACTGCTCAATAATCCCTAAGAGCAGGGGACAGGCAGTGTGGTCCGGGATCCCCCAATTAAAAAGCTGTTTCAGAGACCTCTGTGCTGTATATAGTTAATCATTTACTGCTCAATAATCCCTGGGAGCAGGGACAGGCAGTGTGGCCTCGGAAGCCTCAATTAAAAAGCTGTTTCAGAGACCTCTGTGCTGGATATAGTTAACCATTTACTGCTCAATAATCCCTGAGAGCAGGGGACAGGCAGTGTGGTCCGGGAACCGCCAATTAAAAAGCTGTTTCAGAGACCTCTGTGCTGTATATAGTTAACCATTTACTGCTCAATAATCCCTGGGAGCAGGGACAGGCAGTGTGGCCTCGGGAGCCTCAATTAAAAAGCTGTTTCAGAGACCTCTGTGCTGGATATAGTTAACCATTTACTGCTCAATAATCCCTGGGAGCATGGGACAGGCAGTGTGGCCTCGGGAGCCCTCAATTAAAAAGCTGTTTCAGAGACCTCTGTGCTGGATATAGTTAACCATTTACTTTTCCTCTCAATAATCCCTGTGGTGGTATGTATTAGGGGTAATACGGTACACCACGTGTCGACAGGCTATTGTTGGAGGGATGCCAGGTCCTGATAGGATCTGCCACCTACTGGACTCCACCCAGAAATGCCGGTATAAGAACCCAGTTTTTTCCTCCATTTCCCTCAGCAGCTGCATTCTGTAACTACGCTACTGGGGATAAAGTTCTGCTTAATAAAGCCTTCAATTGACATTACCTCAATCTGCCTCGCGTCAAATTGACGGTGCTATAATTTATTAAGCAGAACTTAAATTGAAGAAAACGACATGGGAATATGGAGCTCCGAATCACCCCGGAGTGCCTGCGCATCGCACACCAAGCAGCTAACTCGGCCTCTATCTTCAGACACTTGACGGCATGCTTTGAGAGCTACCTCCGAACGGCCATCGGCACACCGACTGATGAACAAAAGATGCAGGTCCTCTATTCCAGGGTGAGTTCTGACGTCTACTCACTTATCAAGGACGAGGACGATGAAGGATATCTACATCCGGCCCGCCAACCAGGTTTTTGCTCGCTACCAGCTCGCCACACGATGGCAATTTCTGGGGGAATCGCTGGACGAGTTTTATAACGCCCTGCAGATCCTGGGTCGAAACTGCAACTGCCCGGCGGTAACAGCGAGTGAACACACAGAGCTCCTGGTCCACGATGCGTATGTGGCAGGTTTGGCCTCATCCCAGATCCGCCAGAGGCTTCTGGAGAAAGAATCTCTGGGACTTACAGAAGCTCGGGCCCTGGCGGCATCCCTCGATGTGGCCTCGCGTAACGCCCGCGCCTACACCCCCGACCGCACTACAGCCCCTTGGGCTCCGTGGACCCCCGTTGCAGTCGACTCTCCTACACCCCCTCCCCACCCCCGGAAACCTGCACGGCCAAAACACCAGACCAACCGGGGGGGCCCCGCTGCTATTTTTGCGGCCAGCCGAAACACCCTCGGCAGCGCTGCCCGGCCCGCGTGGCTACCTGCAAAAGCTGCGGGGAAAAAGGGCCACGACGCGACGGTGTGCAAGTCCCGCGGGATCGCCGCTATCTCCGGTGAAGAAGCGGGACCACAGACCCAGCCCCCCAGCGATCCACGTGTGACCAACGGACGGTGCCATTTTGAACCGCGGACGCCACGAGGGAGAGATGGGCGCCGCCATTTTGTCCACCACCGACCGCGCTCGATCCGTGGACGCCGCCATCTTGGCTGAAGGACCCCGACACAGACGGCCACATACTGCCTGATTACGATGCTCAACTTCAACAACCATGTCTGGCTTCGACGACCCTTGACCAGTCGCGACCCCGGACGCTTCAGACTGCAACCACTACAGTCCTAGTGAATGGCTATGAGACGCCATGTCTATTCGACTCTGGGAGCACGGAGAGCTTAATTCATCTGGACATGGTAAGGCGCTGTTCCCTCGTAATTCGGCCAAGCACCCAGAAAATTTTCCTGGCGGCGGGATCCTACTCCGTTCAGATCACGGGGTTCTGCATCGCTAACCTAACGGTGCAGGGGAGGGAATTCCGAAATTACCGGTTGTATGTCCTCCCCCATCTCTGTGCGCCCACACTCCTAGGGTTGGACTTCCAATGCAACCTCCAGAGATTAACATTTAAATTTGGCGGCCCTATACCCCCACTGACTGTCTGTGGCCTCGTGACCCTCAAGGTTGAACCGCCTTCCTTGTTTGCGAACCTCACCCCGGATTGCAAACCCGTCGCCTCAAGGAGCAGACGGTACAGCGCCCAGGACCGAGCATTTATCCGGTCCGAGGTCCAGAGGCTGCTGAAGGAAGGCATCATCCAGGCTAGCAACAGTCCCTGGAGAGCCCAGGTGGTAGTTTTTAAGACCGGGGAGAAACAGAGGATGGTCATCGACTATAGTCAGACCATCAACAGGTACACTCAGCTAGATGTGTACCCTCTCCCCCGCATAGCCGACATGGTCAATCGGATTGCACAGTACAAGGTCTTTTCCACCGTGGACCTAAAGTCCGCCTACCACCAGCTCCCCATCCGTCCCGCTGACCGCAATTATACTGCCTTCGAAGCAGACGGGCGGTTATACCACTTTTTAAGGGTTCCATTCGGTGTCACCAACGGAGTCTCGGTCTTCCAACGAGAGATGGACCGAATGGTTGACCAGAACGGTTTACGGGCCACGTTCCCGTACCTCGACAACGTCACCATCTGCGGCCACGACCAGCAGGACCACGACGCCAATCTCCAAAAATTCCTCCAGACCGCTCATGCCCTGAACCTCACTTACAACAAATAAAAATGCATGTTCTGCACCGATCGTCTAGCCATCCTGGGCTACGTAGTGCGTAATGGAGAGATAGGCCCCGACCCTGAATGCATGCGCCCCCTCATGGAGTTCCCTCTCCCCCACTGTGCTAAAGCCCTGAAACGCTGCCTGGGCTTCTTTTCTTATTACGCCCAGTGGGTCCACCAGTACGCAGACAATGCCCGCCCACTAATCCAGTCCACTACTTTTCCCCTGACTACTGAGGCATACCAGGCCTTTAGCCATATCAAAACGGATATCGCAAAGGCCACGATGCGAGCCATCGACGAGTCCCTCCCCTTCCAAGTCGAGAGCGACGCATCCGACGTAGCTCTGGCGGCCACCATCAACCAAGGAGGCAGACCCGTGGTCTTCTTCAGCCGAACCCTCCACGCTTCAAAAATCCGCCACTCCTCAGTGGAAAAGGAGGCACAAGCAATAGTGGAAGCTGTGCGACACTGGAGGCATTACCTGGCCGTTAGGAGATTCACTCTCCTCACTGACCAACGGTTGGTTGCCTTCATGTTTGATAATGCACAGCGGGGCAAGATCAAGAACGACAAGATCTTGCGATGGAGGATCGAACTCTCCACCTTCAATTATGAGATCTTGTATCGTCCCGGAAAGCTGAACGAGCCATCCGATACCCTATCTCGCGGCACATGTGCCAATGTACAAGTGTACCATCTACAAGCCCTCCACGAGGACCTCTTGCCACCCGGGGGTCACTTGTTTCTACCACTTCCTTAAGGCCCGCAACCTCCCTTACTCCGTCGAGGACGTCCGAACAGTCACCAGGAACGGCCAGATATGCGCTGAGTGCAAACCGCACTTTTTCAGCCCGGATAGAGCGCACCTGGTTAAGGCCTCTCGACCCTTTGAACGCCTCAGTTTGGATTTCAAAGGCCCCCTCCCCTCCACCGATCGCAACGCGTACTACCTGAACGTGATTGACGAATACTCCCGTTTCCCTTTCGCCATCCCCTGCCCCGACATGACAGCGTCCACGGTCATTAAAGCCCTCGGTACCATTTTTACAGTTCGGTTTCCCCGACTATATCCATAGCGACAGGGGTCCTCCTTTATGAGTGACGAACTGCGTCAATTCCTGCTCAGCAGGGGCATAGCCTCGAGCAGGATGACCAGTTACAACCCCCGGGGGAACGGGCAAATAGAAATGGAGAATGGAACAGTCTGGAAGGCCGTCCTGCTGGCCCTCCGGTCTAGGAGCCTCCCAATTTCCCGCTGGCAGGAAGTCCTAACGGATGCCCTTCACTCTATCCGGTCCCTGCTGTGCACCACCACGAATCAAACGCCTCACGAGCGCCTCCTCCTCTTTCCTAGGAAGTCCTCCTCTGGAACGCCACTTCCGACCTGGCTAGCAGCTTCGGGACCCATTCTGCTCCGGAAACATGTGCGGGCGCACAAGTCAGGTCCGTTGGTGGAACGGGTGCATCTCCTTCACGCCAACCCGCAATACGCCTATGTGCAGTGCCCCGATGGCCGACAGGACACGGTCTCCCTGCGAGATCTGGCGCCCGCCGGAGATACCCCCCCCAACGCCAATCACCACCTCCTCACTCCCGCCGGTTCATCCCGCAGCCACCCCCTTCCCGGGGGGTTAGGTTCTCCTCCCAGACCCGCCCAGGAGTAAAGACACAGGGGACAGCGCTACGCTCCCAGATTCGACGGGACTCGAGCCAGCGCCATCACCACCACGCCCGAGACCATCGGAAAGGACGACCAGGGCGCACATCCGGCTCATCGAATCACTTTAACTCTCAACATTTTCAGTTATTGTGTCTTGTTATAATTATGGCACCATGCCGACCCTGTTTGGCCCGTGGCCCAGTTGAAGCGATAATTTTGTGTTTTGTTCAAAGTTACGGCACAGAACCAACTCTGTAAACCCCTATCACCATGCGAACCACCATCCCGCCGGTTGTTTTTTCAACAAGGGGTGAATGTGGTGGTATGTATTAGGGGTAATACGGTACACCACGTGCCGACAGGCTATTGGTGGAGGGATGCCAGGTCCTGACAGGATCTGCCAACTACTGGACTAAACAAAGAAATGCCGATATAAGAACCCAGTTTTCCCTCCATTTCCCTCAGCAGCTGCAATCTGTAATTACGCTGCTGGGGATAAAGTTCTGCTTAAAAAAGCCTTCAACTGACATTACCTCAATCTGCCTCGCGTCATATTGACGGTGCTACACAGAGCACACCCTGGCACATAGAGATGGGAATGTTGACCAGGAGCTGAAGGGGTTATACAGAGCACACCCTGGCTACACAGAGATGGGAATGTTGACCAGGAGCTGCAGCGCTTATACAGAGCACACCCTGGCCACACAGAGATGGGAATGTTGACCAGTAACTGCTGCGGATCGACAGAGCACACCCTGGCCACACAGAGATGGGAATGTTGACCAGGAGCTGCTGGGGCTATACAGAGCGCACCCTTGCCACACAGAGATGGGATTGTTGACCAGGAGCTGCTGGAGTTATACAGAGCACACCCTGGCGGCACAGAGTTGGGAATGTGACCAGGAGCTGCAAGGGTTATACAGAGCACACTCTGGCCACACACAGAGATGGGAATGTTGACCAGGAGCTGCAGGGTTTATACAGTTCACACCCTGGCCACACACAGAGATGGGAATGTTGACCAGGAGCAGGGGTTATACAGAGCACACACTGGGCACACAGAGATGGGAATGTTGACCAGGAGCTGCTGGAGTTATACAGAGCACACCCTGGCCACACAGATGTAGGACTGTTTACCAGGATCTGCAGGGGTGATACAGAGCACTCGCTGGCGACACAGAGTTGGGAATGTTGACCAGGACCTGAGGTTATACAGAGAACACCCTGGCCACATAGAGAGGGGAATGTTTACCAGGATCTGCAGGGGTTATACAGAGCACACCCTGGCCAAACAGAGATGGGAATGTTGACCAGGAGCTGCTGGGGGTATACAGAGCACACCCCGGCCGCACCGAGATTGGAATGTTGACCAGGAGCTGCAGGGGTTATACAGAGCACACCCTGGCCTCACACAGAGATGGGAATGTTGACCAGGAGCTGCAGGGGTTATACAGTGACAACCCTGGCCACACACAGAGATGGGAATGTTGACCAGGAGCAGGGGTTATACAGAGAACACCCTGGCCACACAGATATGGGAATGTTGACCAGGAGCTGCAGGGGTTATACAGAGCACACACTGGCCACACAGATATGGGAATGTTGACCAGGGGCTGCAGGGGTTATACGGAGTAGACACTTTCCACACAGAGATGGGAATGTTGACCAGGAGCTGCAGGGGTTATACAGAGCACAATCTGGCCACACAGAGTTGGGAATGTTGACCAGGAGCTGGGATTATACGGAGCACACCCTGGCCACACAGAGATTGGAATGTTTCCCAGGAGCTGCACGGGTTATACAGAGCACCCCCTGGCCACCCAGAGATGGGAATGTTGACCAGGAGCTGCAGGGGTTATACAGTGCGCTACCTGGCCACACAGTGAAGGAATTGTTGACCAGGAGCTGCTGGATTTATACAGAGCACACCCTGACCCCACAGAGATGGGAATGCTGACAAGGAGCTGCTAGGGTTTTGCAGAGCAAACCCTGGCCACGCATAGATGAGAATCTTGAACAGGAGCTGCAGGGGTTATACAGAGCACACCCTGACCACACAGAGATGGGAATGTTGACCAGGAGATGCAGGGGTTATACAGAGCACACCCTGGCCTCACAGATATGGGAATGTTGACCAGGAGTTGCAGGGGTTATACAGAGCCCACCCTGGCCACACAGAGATGGGAATGTTGACCAGGAGCTGCAGGGGTTATACAGTGCGCACTCTGGCCACACAGAGATGGGAATGTTGACCAGGAGATGGAGAGGGTTATACAGAGCACACCCTGGCAACACAGAGGTAGGACTGTTTACCAGGATCTGCAGGTGTGATACAGAGCACACGCTGGCGACACAGAGTTGGGACTGTTGACCAGGAGCTGAGGTTATACAGAGAACACCCTGGCCACACAGAGATGGGAATGTTGATCAGGAGCTGCAGGGGTTATACAGAGCACACCCTGGCTACACAGAGATGGGAATGTTGACCAGGAGCAGCAGGGGTTATACAGAGCACACCCTGGCCACACAGAGATGGGAATGTTGACCAGGAACTGCAGGGGTTATACAGTGCGCATCCTGTCAACACAGAGATAGGAATGTTTACCTGGAGCTGCTGGGGTTATACAGAGTACACCCTGGCCACACAGAGATGGGAATGTTGACCAGTAGCTGCTGGGTTTTTACAGAGCACACCCTGGCCACACAGAGATGGGATTGTTGACCAGGAGCTGCTGGAGTTATAACGAGCACACCCTGGCCTCACACAGAGATGGGAATGTTGACCAGGAGCTGCAGGGGTTATACAGTGCACACCCTGGCCACACACAGAGGTGGGACGGTTGACCAGGACCTGCTGGGATTATACAGAGCAAACCCTGGCCACACAGAGATGGGAATGTTGACCAGTAACTGCTGCGGATCTACAGAGCACACTCTGGCCACACAGAGATGGGAATGTTGACCAGGAGCTGCTGGGGTTATACAGATCACACCCTTGCCACACAGAGATGGGATTGTTGACCAGGAGCTGCTGGAGTTATACAGAGCACACCCCGGCCACACACAGAGATGGGAATGTTGACCAGGAGATGCAAGGGTTATACAGAGCACACTCTGGCCACACACAGAGATGGGAATGTTGACCAGGAGTTGCAGAGTTTATACAGTTCACACCCTGGCCACACACAGAGACGAGAATGTTGACCAGGAGCAGGGGTTATACAGAGCACACCCTGGACACACAGAGATGGGAATGTTCACCAGGAGCTGCAGGGGGTATACAGAGCACACCCTGGCCACACATAGAGATGGGAATGTTGACCCGGAGCAGGGGTTATACAGAGAACACCCTGGCCACACAGATATGGGAATGTTGACCAGGAGCTGCAGGGGTTATACGGAGCAGTCGCTTTCCACACAGAGATGGGAATGTTGACCAGGAGCTGCAGGGGTTATACAGAGCACACCCTGGCCACACAGAGATGGGAATGTTGACCAGGAGTTGCAAGGGTTATACAGAGTACACCCTGGCCACACAGAGATGGGAATGTTGACCAGGAGCTGATGGGGTTATGGAGAGCACCCACTGGCCACACAGAGATGGGAATGTTGACCAGGAGCTGCAGGGGTTATACAGAGCACACCCTGGCCTCACACAGAGATGGGAATGTTTACCAGGAGCTGCAGGGGTTATACAGAGCTCACCCTGGCCACACAGAGATGGGAATGTTTACCAGGAGCTGCAGGGGTTATACAGAGCACACTCTGGCCACACAGAGATGGGAATGTTGACCAATAGCTGCTGGGGTTATACAGAGCACACCCTGGCCACACAGAGTTGGGAATGTTGACCAGGAGCTGCTGGAGTTATACAGAGCACACCCTTGCCACACACAGAGATGGGAATGATGACCAGGAGCTGCAGGGGTTATACAGTGCATACCCTGGCCACACACACATATGGGAATGTTGACTAGGAGCAGGGGTTACACAGAGAACACCCTGGCCACACAGAGATGGGAATGTTGACCAGGAGCTGCAGGGGTTTTACGGAGCAGACCCTTTCCACACAGAGATGGGAATGTTGACCAGGAGCTGCAGGGGTTATACAGAGCACAATCTGGCCACACAGAGTGGGAATGTTGACCTGGAGCTTGGGTTATAAAGAGCACACCCTGTCCACCCAGAGATGGGAAAGTTGACCAGGAGCTGCTGGGGTTTTACAGAGCACACCCTGGCCGCACAGATATGGGAATGTTGACCTGGAGCTGCAGGAGTTATACATTGCGCTACCAGGCCACACGGAGTTGGGAATCTTGAACAGGACCTGCAGGAGTTATACAGTGCGCTACCTGGCCACACAGAGATGGGAATTTAACCAGGAGCTCCAGGGGTTAGACAGAGCACACACTGGCCACACAGAGATGGGAATGTTAAACAGTAGCAGGGATTATACAGAGCACACCCTGGCCACACAGAGATGGGAATGTGCACCAGTAGCTGCTGGGGTTACACAGAGCACACTCTGGCCACACAGAGATGGGAATGTTAAACAGTAGCAGGGGTTATACAGAGCACACCCTGGACACACAGAGAAGGGAATATTGACCAGGAGCTGCAGGAGCTATACAGAGCACACCCTGGCCACTCTGACATGGGATTGTTGATCAGGAGCTGCAGGGGTTATACAGAGCACACCCTGGCCACACAGAGGTAGGAATGTTTACCAGGATCTGCAGGGGTGATACAGAGCACACGCTGGCGAAATAGAGTTGGGAATGTTGACCAGGAGCTGAGGTTTACACAGGACACCCTGGCCACACAGAGATGGGAATGTTGACCAGGAGCTGCAGAGATTATGCAGAGCACACCCTGGCCACACAGAGATGTGAATGTTGACCAGGAGCAGCAGGGGTTATACAGAGCACACCCTGGCCTCACACAGAGATAGGAATGTTGACCAGGAGCTGCAGGGGTTATACGGAGCAGTCGCTTTCCACACAGAGATGGGAATGTTGACCAGGAGCTGCAGGGGTTATACAGAGCACACCCTGGCCACACAGAGATGGGAATGTTGACCAGGAGCTGCAGCGGTTATACAGAGTACACCCTGGCCACACAGAGATGGGAATGTTGACCAGGAGCTGATGGGGTTATGCAGAGCACCCACTGGCCACACAGAGATGGGAATGTTGACCAGGAGCTGCAGGGGTTATACAGAGCACACCCTGGCCTCACACAGAGATGGGAATGTTTACCAGGAGCTGCAGGGGTTATACAGAGCTCACCCTGGCCACACAGAGATGGGAATGTTTACCAGGAGCTGCAGGGGTTATACAGAGCACACTCTGGCCACACAGAGATGGGAATGTTGACCAATAGCTGCTGGGGTTATACAGAGCACACCCTGGCCACACAGAGTTGGGAATGTTGACCAGGAGCTGCTGGAGTTATACAGAGCACACCCTTGCCACACACAGAGATGGGAATGATGACCAGGAGCTGCAGGGGTTATACAGTGCATACCCTGGCCACACACACATATGGGAATGTTGACTAGGAGCAGGGGTTACACAGAGAACACCCTGGCCACACAGAGATGGGAATGTTGACCAGGAGCTGCAGGGGTTTTACGGAGCAGACCCTTTCCACACAGAGATGGGAATGTTGACCAGGAGCTGCAGGGGTTATACAGAGCACAATCTGGCCACACAGAGTGGGAATGTTGACCTGGAGCTTGGGTTATAAAGAGCACACCCTGTCCACCCAGAGATGGGAAAGTTGACCAGGAGCTGCTGGGGTTTTACAGAGCACACCCTGGCCGCACAGATATGGGAATGTTGACCTGGAGCTGCAGGAGTTATACATTGCGCTACCAGGCCACACGGAGTTGGGAATCTTGAACAGGACCTGCAGGAGTTATACAGTGCGCTACCTGGCCACACAGAGATGGGAATTTAACCAGGAGCTCCAGGGGTTAGACAGAGCACACACTGGCCACACAGAGATGGGAATGTTAAACAGTAGCAGGGATTATACAGAGCACACCCTGGCCACACAGAGATGGGAATGTGCACCAGTAGCTGCTGGGGTTACACAGAGCACACTCTGGCCACACAGAGATGGGAATGTTAAACAGTAGCAGGGGTTATACAGAGCACACCCTGGACACACAGAGAAGGGAATATTGACCAGGAGCTGCAGGAGCTATACAGAGCACACCCTGGCCACTCTGACATGGGATTGTTGATCAGGAGCTGCAGGGGTTATACAGAGCACACCCTGGCCACACAGAGGTAGGAATGTTTACCAGGATCTGCAGGGGTGATACAGAGCACACACTGGCGAAATAGAGTTGGGAATGTTGACCAGGAGCTGAGGTTTACACAGGACACCCTGGCCACACAGAGATGGGAATGTTGACCAGGAGCTGCAGAGATTATGCAGAGCACACCCTGGCCACACAGAGATGTGAATGTTGACCAGGAGCAGCAGGGGTTATACAGAGCACACCCTGGCCTCACACAGAGATAGGAATGTTTACCACGATCTGCAAGGGTTATACAGAGCACACACTGGCTACACAGAGATGGGAATGTTGGCCAGAAGCAGGGGTTAGACAGAGAACACCCTGGCCACACAGAGATGGGATTGTTGACCAGGAGCTGCAGCGGTTATACGGAGCTGACCCTGGCCACACAGAGATGGGAATGTTGACCAGGAGCTGCAGGGGTTATACAGAGCACACCCTGACCACACAGAAATGGGAATGTTGACCAGGAGCTGCAGTGGTTATACAGAGCACTCCCTGGCCACACAGAGTTGGGAATATTGACCAGGAGCTAGGAATATACAGAGCACACCCTGCCCACACACAGAGAGGGATGTTGACCAGTAGCTGCTGGGGTTATACCGAGCACACCCTGGCCACACAGACATGGGAATGTTGAGCAGGAGCTGATGGGGTTTTACAGAGCACACCCTGGCCACACAGAGATGGGAATGTTGAGCAGGAGCAGGGGATAACCAGAGCACACCCTGGCCACACAGAGATGGGAATGTTGACCAGGAGTTGCAGGGGTTATACAGAGCACACCCTGGCCACACAGAGATGGGATTGTTGACCAGGAGCTGCTGGAGTTATACAGAGCACACCCTGGCCACACAGAGATGGGATTGTTTACCAGGAGCAGGGGTTATACAGATCACACCCTGGCCACACACAGAGAAGGGAATGTTGACCAGAAGCTGCAGGGGTTAGACAGAGCACACCCTGGCCACACAGATAAGGGAACGTTGAACAGGAGCTGCAGGGGTTATACAGAGCACACCCTGGCCACACACAGCGATAGAAATGTGGACCAGGAGCTGCAGGGGTTATACAGAGCACACCCTGGCCATACAGAGATGGGAATGTTGACCAGGAGCTGCAGGGGTTATACAGAGCACACCCTGGCCAAACAGAGATAGGAATGTTCAACAGGAGCTGCTGGGGGTATACAGAGCACACCCTGGCCACACAGTGATGGGAAGGTTGACCAGGAGCTGCTGGAGTATTACAGTGACCACCCTGGCCTCACAGAGATGGGAAATGTTGACCAGGAGCTGCAGGGGTTATAGAGTGCGCATCCTGTCAACACAGATATAGGAATGTTTACCTGGAGCTGCTGGGGTTATACAGAGTACACCCTGGCCACACAGAGATGGGAATGTTGACTAGTTGCTGCTGGGTTTTTACTGAGCACACAATGGCCACACAGAGATGGGATTGTTGACCAGGAGCTGCTGGAGTTATAGAGAGCACACCCTGGCCTCACACAGAGATGGGAATGTTGACCAGGAGCTGGAGGGGTTATACAGTGCACACCCTGGCCACACACAGAGGTGGGACTGTTGACCAGGACCTGCTGGGGTTATACAGAGCACACCCTGGCCACACAGAGATGGGAATGTTGACCAGTAACTGCTGCGGATCTACAGAGCACACCCTGGCCGCACAGAGATGGGAATGTTGACCAGGAGCTGCTGGGGTTATACAGAGCACATCCTGGCCACACAGAGATGGGATTGTTGACCAGGAGCTGCTGCAGTTATACAGAGCACACCCCGGCCACACACAGAGATGGGAATGTTGACCACGAGCTGCAAGGGTTATACAGAGCACACTCTGGCCACACATAGAGATGGGAATGTTGACCAGGAGCTGCAGGGTTTATACAGTTCACACCCTGGCCACACACAGAGATGGGAATTTTGACCAGGAGCAGGGGTTATACAGTGCACACCCTGGCCACACACAGAGATGGGAATGTTGACCAGGAGCAGGGGTTATACAGAGAACACCCTGGCCGCACAGATATGGGAATGTTGACCAGGAGCTGCAGGGGTTATACGGAGCAGACGCTTTCCACGCAGAGATGGGAATGTTGACCTGGAGCTGCAGGGGTTATACAGAGCACAATCTGGCCACACAGAGTTGGGAATGTTGACCAGGAGCTGGGATTTTTCGGAGCACACCCTGGCCACACATAGATTGGAATGTTTCCCAGGAGCTGCAGGGGTTATACAGAGCACACACTGGCCAAACAGATATGGGAATGTTGACCAGGAGCTGCAGGGGATATACGGAGCAGACGCTTTCCACACAGAGATGGTAATATTGACCAGGAGCTGCAGGGGTTATACAGAGCACAATCTGGCCACACAGAGTTGGGAATGTTGACCAGGAGCTGGGATTATACGGAGCACACCCTGGCCACACAGAGATGGGAATGTTTCCCAGGAGCTACAGGGGTTATACAGAGCACACCCTGGCCTCAGACCGAGACAGGAATGTTTACCACGATCTGCAGGGGTTACACAGAGCACACCCTGGCTACACAGAGATGGGAATGTTGGCCAGATTCAGGGGTTAGACAGAGAACACCCTGGCCACACAGAGATGGGATTGTTGACCAGGAGCTGCAGCGGTTATACGGAGCTGACCCTGGCCACACAGAGATGGGAATGTTGACCAGGAGCTGCAGGGGTTATACAGAGCACACCCTGGCCACACAGAAATGGGAATGTTGACCAGGAGCTGCTGTGGTTATACAGAGCACACCCTGGCCACACAGAGTTGGGAATATTGACCAGGAGCTAGGAATATACAGAGCACACCCTGTCCACACACAGATAGGGATGTTGACCATTAGCTGGTGGGGTTTTACATAGCACACCCTGGCCACACAGAGATGGGAATGTTGAGCAGGAGCAGGGGATATCCAGAGAACACCCTGGCCACACAGAGATGGGAATGTTGACCAGGAGCTGCAGGTGTTATACAGAGCACACCCTGGCCACACTGAGATGGGATTGTTGGCCAGGAGCTGCTGGAGTTATACAGAGCACACCCTGGCCACACAGAGATGGGATTGTTTACCAGGAGCAGGGGTTATACAGAACACACCCTGGCCACACACAGAGAAGGGAATGTTGACCAGAAGCTGCAGGGGTTAGACAGAGAACACATTGGCCACACAGATAAGGGAACGTTGACCAGGAGCTGCAGAGTTTATACAGAGCACACCCTGGCCACAAAAAGAGATGGGAATGTCGACCAGGAGCTGCAGTTGTTATACAGAGCACACCCTGGCCACACACAGTGATTGAAATATGGACCATGAGCTGCAGGGGTTATACAGAGCACACCCTGGCCAAACAGAGATAGGAATGTTGACCAGGAGCTGCTGGGGGTATACAGAGCACACCCTAGCCACACAGTTAATTATATGTTGACCAGGAGCTGCTGGAGTATTACAGTGACCACCCTGGCCACACAGAGATGGGAATGTTGACCAGGAGCCGCAGGGGTTATACAGTGCGCATCCTGTCAACACATAGATAGGAATGTTTACCTGGAGCTGCTGAGGTTATACAGAGTACACCCTGGCCATACAGAGATGGGAATGTTGACCAGGAGCTGCAGGGGTTATACAGAGCACACCCTGGCCAAACAGAGATAGGAATGTTGACCATGAGCTGCTGGGGTTATACAGTGCGCATCCTGTCAACACAGAGTTAGGAATGTTTACCTGGAGCTGCTTTGGTTATACGGCGTACACCTTGGCCACACAGAGATGGGAATGCAGACCAGTTGCTGCTGGGTTTTTACAGAGCACACCCTGGCCACACAGAGATGGGATTGTTGACCAGGAGCTGCTGGAGTTATAGAGAGCACTCCCTGGCCTCACACAGAGATGGGAATGTTGACCAGTAACTGCTGCGGATCTACAGAGCACACCCTGGCCACACAGAGATGGGAATGTTGACCAGGAGCTGCTGGGGTTATACAGAGCAGACCCTGGCCACACAGAGATGGGGTTGTTGACCAGGTGCTGCAGGGTTTATACAGTTCACACCCTGGCCACACACAGAGATGGGAATGTTGACCAGGAGCAGGGGTTATACAGTGCACACCCTGGCCACACACAGAGATGGGAATGTTGACCAGGAGCAGGGGTTATACAGAGAACCCACTGGCCGCACAGATATGGGAATGTTGACCAGGAGCTGCAGGGGTTATACGGAGCAGACGCTTTCCACACAGAGATTGGAATATCGACCTGGAACTGCAGGGGTTATACAATGCGCACCCTGGCCACACAATTGGGAATGTTGACTAGGAGCATGGGTTATACATAGCACTCCCTGGCCACACAGGGATGGGAATGTTGACCAGGAGCTGCAGGGGTTATACAGAGTACACCCTGGCCACACAGTGATGGGAATGTTGACCAGGAGATGCAGGGGTTATACAGAGCACACCCTGGCCACACAGTGATGGAAATGTTGACCAGGAGCTGCAGGGTAATACAGAGCTCACCCTGGCACACAGAGATGGAAATGATGTCCAGGAGCTGGTGGGTTACACAGAGCACACCCTGGCCACACACAGATGGGAAAATTGACCAGGAGCTGCAGTGGTTATACAGAACACACCCTGGCCACACAGAGATGTGAATGTTGACCAGGAGTTGCAGGGGTTATGCAGAGCACATCCTGGCCACACAGAGATGGGAACATTGACCAGGAGCTGCAGTGGTTATACAGAGCACACCCTGGCCACACACAGAGATGTGAATGTTGACCAGGAGCTGCAGGGGTTATACAGAGCACACCCTGGCCACACACAGAGATGGGAATGTTGACCAGGAGCTGCAGGGGTTGTGCAGAGCACAACCTGGCCATAAGAGATGGGAATGTTGACCAGTAGCTGTAGGGGTTATACAGAGCACACCCTGGCCAAAAGAGATGGAAATGTTGACCATGAGCTTCAGGGGTTCCTCCGAGCACACCGTGGCCACACAGGGATGGGAAAGTTGCCCGGGAGCTGGAGGGGTAATGCAGACCACACCCTGGCCACACAGAGATGGGAAAGATAACCAGGAGCTGCAGGCGTTATACAGAGCACAGCCTGGCCACACAGAGATGGGAATGTTGACCAGGAGCAGGGGTTATACAAAGCACACCCTGGCCACACAGAGATGGGAATGTTGACCAGGAGATGCAGGGGTTACACTGGACACACCGTGCCACACCAAGATGGTAATGTTGACCAGGAGCTGCAGGGGTTATACAATGCGCTCCCTGGTCACACAAATGGGAATGTTGACCAGGAGCAGGGGTTATACATTGCACACCCTGGCCACACAGAGATGGGAATGTTGACCAGGAGCTGCAGGGGTTATACGGAGCACACACTGGCTCACAGAGATGAAAATGTTGTCCAGGAGCTGCAGGGTTACACAGAGCACACCCTGGCCACACAGAGATGTGAATGTTGACTAGGAGCTGCAGGGGTTATGCAGAGCACATTCTGGCCACACAGAGATGGGAACATTGACCAGGAGCTGCAGTGGTTATACAGAGCACACCCTGGCCACACACAGAGATGGGAATGTTGACCAGTAGCTGCAGGGGTTATGCACAGCACAACCTGGGCACAAGAGATGGGAATGTTGACTAGTAGCTGTAGGGGTTATACAGAGCACACCCTGGCCACACAGAGATGGGAACATTGACCAGGAGCTGCAGTGGTTATACAGAGCACACCCTGGCCACACACAGAGATGTGAATGTTGACCAGTAGCTGCAGGGGTTATGCACAGCTCAACCTAACACAAGAGATGGGAATGTTGACTAGTAGCTGTAGGGGTTATACTGAGCACACCCTGGCCACAAGAGATGGAAATGTTGACCATGAGCTTCAGGAAAGGTGTTATACACAGCACACCCTGGCCACACAGAGATGGGAATGTTGACCAGGAGCTGCATGGGTTATACGGAGCACACCCTTTCCACACAGAGATGAGCATGTTGACCAGGAGTTGCAGGGTTATACTGAGAACACCCTGGCCACAAAGAGATGGGAATGTTGACCAGGAGCTGCAGGAGCTATACATAGCACACCCTGGCGACACAGAGATGGGAATGTTGACCAGGAGCTGCAGGAGTAATCCAGAGAACACCGTGGCCACAAGAGATGGGAATATTTACCAGGAGCTGCAGGGGTTCCTCCGAGCACATACTGTCCACACAGAGATGGGAATGTTGCCCAGGAGCTGGAGGGGTTATGCACAGCACACCCTGGCCACACAGATATGGGAAAGGTGACCAGGAGCTGCAGGGGTTATACAGAGCACACCCTGGCCACACAGAGATGGGAATGTTGACCAGGAGCAGAAGTTAGACAGAGCACACCCTGGCCACACAGAGATGGGAATGTTGACCAGGAGCTGCAGGGGTTATACGGAGCACACCCTCTCCACACAGAGATTGGCATGTTGACCAGGAGTTGCAGGGTTATACTGAGCACACCCTGGCCACACAGAGATGGGAATGTTGACCAGGAGCTGCAGGAGTTATACAGAGCACACCATGGCCACACAGTGATGAAAATGTTGACCAGGAGCTGCTGGGGTTATACGGAGCACACCCTTACCACACAGAGATGGGAATGTCCAACAGGAACAGGGCTTATACAGAGCACACCCTGGTCACACAGAGAAGGGAATATTGACCAGGAGCTGCAGGGGTTATGCAGAGCACACACTGCCACACAGAGATGGGAATGTTGACCAGGAGCTGCTGGGGTTATACAAAGCATACCCTGGTCACACAGAGAAGGGAATGTTGACCTGGAGATGCTGGGGTTATACAGAGCACTCCCTGGGCACACAGAGATGGGAATGTTGACCTGGAGCTGCAGGGGTTATACAGAGCACTCCCTGGCCACACAGAGATGGGAATGTGGACCAGGAGTAGGGGTTATACAGAGCACACCCTGGCCACACAGAGAACGGAATGTTGACCAGGAGATGCAGGGGGTATACAGAGCACTCCCTGGCCACACAGAGATGGGAATGTTGACCAGGAGCTGCAGGGGTTATACAATGCGCACCCTGGCCACACAAATGGGAATGTTGACCAGGAGCAGGGGTTATACATAGCACACCCTGACCACACAGAGATGGGAATGTTGACCAGGAGCTGCAGGGGTTATACGTAGCACACCCTGGCCACACAGTGATGGGAATGTTGACCAGGATATGCAGGGGTTATACAGAGCACACCCTGGCCACACAGAGATGGAAATGTTTCCAGGAGCTGCAGGGTTACACAGAGCAGAACCTGGCCACACACAGATGGGAAAATTGACCAGGAGCTGGTGTGGTTATACAGAGCACACCCTGGCCACACAGAGATGTGAATGTTGACCAGGAGCTGCAGGGGTTATGCAGAGCACATCCTGGCCACACAGAGATGGGAACATTGACCAGGAGCTGCAGTGGTTATACAGAGCACACCCTGGCCACACGCAGAGATGGGAATGTTGACCAGGAGCTGCAGGGGTTATGCAAGGCACAACCTGGCCACAAGAGATGGGATTGTTGACCAGTAGCTGCAGGGTTTATACAGAGCACACCCTGGCCACAAGAGATGGGAACGTTTACCAGGTGCTGCAGGGGTTCCTCCGAGCACACCCTGGCCACACAGTGATGGGAATGTTGCCCAGGAGCTGGAGGGGTTATGCAGATCACACCCTGGCCACACAGAGATGGGAAAGGTGACCAGGAAATGCAGGGGTTATACAGAGCACACCCTGGCCACACAGAGATGGAAATGTTGACCAGGAGCTGCAGGGTTATACTGAGCACACACTGGCATACAGAGATGGAAATGTTGTCCAGGAGCTGCAGGGTTACACAGAGCAAAACCTGGCCACACACAGATGGGAAAATTGACCAGGAGCTGCTGTGGTTATACAGAGCACACCCTGGCCACACAGAGATGTGAATGTTGACCAGGAGCTGCAGGGGATATGCAGAGCGCATCCTGGCCACACAGAGATGGGAACATTGACCAGGATCTGCAGTGGTTATACAGAGCACAACCTGGCCACAAGAGATAGGATTGTTGACCAGTAGCTGTAGGGGTTATACAGAGCACATCCTGGCCACAAGAGATAGGAATGTTTACCAGGAGCTGCAGGGGTTCCTCCGAGCACACCCTGGCCACACTGAGATGGGAATGTTGCCCAGGAGCTGGAGGGGTTATGCAGAGCACAACCTGGCCACACAGAGATGGGAAAGGTGACCAGGAGCTGCAGGGGTTATACAGAGCACACCCTGGCCACACAGAGATGGGAATGTTGATCAGGAGCTGCATGGGTTATACGGAGCACACCCTTTCCACACAGAGGTGGGCATGTCGACGAGGAGTTGCAGGGTTATACTGAGCACACCCTGGCCACACAGAGATAGGGATGTTGACCAGGAGCTGCAGGAGCTATACAGAGCACACCCTGGCGACACAGAGATGGGAATGTTGACCAGGAGCTGCAGGAGTAATCCAGAGCACACCCTGGCTACAAGAGATGGGAATGTTTACCAGGAGCTGCAGGGGTTCCTCCGAGCACATACTGTCCACACAGAGATGGGAATGTTGCCCAGGAGCAGGAGGGGTTATGCAGAGCACACCCTGGCCACACAGATATGGGAAAGGTGACCAGGAGCTTCAGGGGTTATACAGAGCACACCCTGTCCACACAGAGATGGAAAGGTTGACCAGGAGCAGGGGTTATACAGAACACAACCTGGCCACACAGAAATGGGAATGTTGACCAGGAGCTGCAGGGGTTATACGGAGCACACAATTTCCACACAGAGATGGGCATGTTGACCAGGAGTTGCAGGGTTATACTGAGCACACCCTGGCCACACAGAGATGGGAATGTTGACCAGGAGCTGCAGGAGCTATACAGAGCACAACCTGGCGGCACAGAGATGGGAATGTTGACCAGGAGCTGCAGGAGTTATACAGAACACACCATGGCCACACAGTGATGAAAAAGTTGACCAGGAGATGCTGGGGTTATACGGAGCACACCCTTACCACACAGAGATGGGAATGTCCA
The DNA here is from genome assembly GCF_047496885.1 of Scyliorhinus torazame. Lineage (NCBI taxonomy): Eukaryota > Metazoa > Chordata > Chondrichthyes > Carcharhiniformes > Scyliorhinidae > Scyliorhinus > Scyliorhinus torazame. Next base: position 223,672 of record NW_027308007.1, on the reverse strand, counting down.
ACAGGAACAGGGGTTATACAGAGCACACCCTGGTCACACAGAGAAGGGAATGTTGACCAGGAGCTGCAGGGGTTATACAGAGCACACACTGGGCACACAGAGATGGGAATGTTGACCAGGAGCTGCTGGAGTTATACAAAGCACACCCTGGTCACACAGAGAAGGGAATGTTGACCTGGAGATGCTGGGGTTATACAGAGCACTCCCTGGGCACACAGAGATGGGACTGTTGACCTGGAGCTGCAGGGGTTATACAGAGCACTCCCTGGCCACACAGAGATGGGAATGTGGACCAGGAGCAGGGGTTATACAGAGCACACCCTGGTCACACAGAGAAGGGAATGTTGACCAGGAGCTGCAGGGGTATATAGAGCACTCCCTGGCCACACAAAGATGGGAATGTTGACCAGGAGCTGCAGGGGTTATACAATGCGCACCCTGGCCACACAAGTGGGAATGTTGACCAGGAGCAGGGGTTATACATAGTACACCCTGGCCACACTGAGATGGGAATGTTGACCAGGAGCTGCAGGGGTTATACGTAGCACACCCTGGCCACACAGTGATGCGAATGTTGACCAGGTTATGCAGGGGTTATACAGAGCACACCCTGGCCACACAGAGATGGAAATGTTGACCAGGAGCTGCAGGGTAATACTGAGCACACCCTGGCACACAGAGATGGAAATGTTGTCCAGGAGCTGCAGGGTTACACAGAGCCACACACAGATGGGAAAATTGACCAGGAGTTGCTGTGGTTATACAGAGCACACCCTGGCCACACAGAGATGTGAATGTTGACCAGGAGCTGCAGTGGTTATGCAGAGCACATCCTGACCACACAGAGATGGGAAAATTGACCAGGAGCTGCAGTGGTTATACAGAGCACACCCTGGCCACACACAGAGATGGGAATGTTGACCAGGAGCTGCAGGGGTTATGCAAAGCACAACATGGCCACAAGTGATGGGAATGTTGACCAGTTGCTGTCGGGGTTATACAAAGCACACCCTGGCCACAAGAGATGGGAATGTTTACCAGGAGCTGCAGGGGTTCCTCCGAGCACACCCTGGCCACACTGAGATGGGAATGTTGCCCAGGAGCTGGAGGGGTTATGCAGAGCACACCCTGGCCACACAGAGCTGGGAAAGGTGACCAGAAGCTGCAGGGGTTATACAGAGCACACCCTGGCCACACAGAGATGGGAATGTTGACCAGGAGCTGCAGGGGTTATACGGAGCACACCTTTTCCACACAGAGATGGGCATGTTGACCAGGAGTTGCAGGGTTATACTGAGCACACTCTGGCCACACAGCGATGGGAATGTTGACTAGGAGCTGCAGGAGCTCTACAGAGCACACCCTGGCGACACAGAGGTGGGAATGTTGACCAGGAGCTGCAGGGGTTATACGGAGCACACCTTTTCCACACAGAGATGGGCATGTTGACCAGGAGTTGCAGGGTTATACTGAGCACACCCTGGCCACACAGCGATGGGAATGTTGACTCGGAGCTACAGGAGCTATACAGAGCACACCCTGGCGACACAGAGGTGGGAATGTTGACCCGGAGCTGCAGGAGTTATACAGAGCACACCCTGGCCACAAGAGATGGGAATGTTGACCAGGAGCTGCAGGGGTTATACGGAGAACATCCTCTCCACACGGAGATGGGCATGTTGACCAGGAGTTGCAGGGTTATACTGAGCACACCCTGGCCACACAGAGATGGGAATGTTGACGAGGAGCTGCAGGAGCTATACAGAGCACACCCTGGCGGCACAGAGATGGGGATGTTGACCAGGAGCTGCAGGAGGATTACAGAGGACACCATGGCCACACAGTGAAGAAAATGTTGACCAGGAGCTGCTGGGGTTATACGGAGCACACCATGTCCACACACAGAGATGGGAATGTTGACCAGGAGCTGCAATGGTGAAAGAAACCACACCCTGGCCGCACAGAGATGGGAATGTTGACCAGGAGCTGCAGGAGGAATACAGGGTACTCCCTGGCCACACACAGATGGGAATGTTCACCAGGAGCTGCTGGAGTTATACAGAGCACACACTGCCCACACAGAGATGGGAATGTTGACTAGGAGCTACAGGTGTTATACAGAGCAAACCGTGGCCACACACAGAGATGTGAATGTTGACCAGTAGCTGCAGGGGTTATGCACAGCACAACCTAACACAAGAGATGGGAATGTTGACTAGTAGCTGTAGGGGTTATACTGAGCACACCCTGGCCACAAGAGATGGAAATGTTGGCCATGAGCTTCAGGAAAGGTGTTATACACAGCACACCCTGGCCACACAGAGATGGGAATGTTGACCAGGAGCTGCATGGGTTATACGGAGCACACCCTTTCCACACAGAGATGAGCATGTTGACCAGGAGTTGCAGGGTTATACTGAGAACACCCTGGCCACAAAGAGATGGGAATGTTGACCAGGAGCTGCAGGAGCTATACATAGCACACCCTGGCGACACAGAGATGGGAATGTTGACCAGGAGCTACAGGTGTTATACAGAGCAAACCGTGGCCACACACAGAGATGGGAATGTTGACCTGGAGCTGCAGGGTTATACAGAGCACACCCTGGCCACACAGAGATGGGAATGTTGACCAGGAGCTGCAGGGGGTATTCGGATCACACCCTGGCCACACAGTGGTGGCAATGTTGACCAGGAGCTGCAGGGGGAAGACAGAGCCCTTCCTGGCCACACAGTGATGGGAATGTTGACCAGGTGCTGCAGGGGTTATACAGAGCACACCCTGACCGCACACAGATGGGAATGTTGACCAGGAGCTGCAGGGGTATACAGTGCACACTCTGGCCACCCAGAGATGGGAATGTTGACCAGGAGATGCAGGGGTTAGACAGTGCACACTCTGGCCACACAGATATGGGAATGTTGATCAGGAGCTGCAGAAGTTAGAGAGAGCACACCCTGTTCACACAGATATGGGAGTGTTGACCAGAAGCTGCAGGAGATATACAGAGCATACCCTGGCCACACGGAGATGGGAATGTTGACCAGGAGCTGCAGGGTTTATACAGAGAACACCCTGGCCACACAGAGATGGGAATGTTGACCAGGAGCTGCAGGGGTTATACAGAGCACACCCTGGCCACACAGTGATGGGAATGTCAACCAGGAGCTGCAGGGGTTAAGGAAAGCACACACTGGCCACAAAGAGATGGGAATGTTGACCAGGAACTGCAGGAGTTATGCAGAGCACACCCTGGCCACACAAACAGAGATGGGAATGTTGACCAGGAGCTGCAGGGGTTGTACAGAGCACACCATGGCCACACAGAGATGGGAATGTTGACCAGGAGCTTCAGGCGTTATACAGAGCACACGCTGGCCACACAGAGGTGGGAATGTTGACCAGGAGCTGCAGGAGTTATACAGTGCACAACCTGGCCACACAGAGATGGGAATGTTCACCAGGAGCTGCAGGGGTTATACAGAGCACACCCTGGCCACACATAGATGGGAAAGGTGACCAGGAGCTGCAGGGGTTATACAGAGCATACCCTGGCCACACAGAGATGGGAATGTTGACCAGGAGCTGCAGGGGTTATACGGAGTACACCTTTTCCACACAGACACCAGCTCCTTGTTATATCAGATTTGACAGGACCATCCACAGCCTGGTGTCAGGCTCCAGGCCGTGCTGAAGGAGGCGGCACCGTTCTGTAACCAGCTCAGTGTTATGTGAGATTTGACAGGACCATCCACAGCCTGGTGTCAGGCTCCAGGCCGTGCTGAAGGAGGCGACACCGTTCTGTAACCAGCTCAGTGTTATATCAGATTTGACAGGACCATCCACAGCCTGGTGTCAGGCTCCAGGCCGTGCTGAAGGAGGTGACACCGTTCTGTAATCAGCTCCTTGTTGTATCAGATTTAACTGGACAATCCACAACCTGGTGTCAGGCTCCAGGCCGTGCTGAAGGAGGCGACACCGTTCTGTAACCAGCACCTTGTTATATCAGATTTGACAGGACCATCCACAGACTGGTGTCAGGCCCCAGACCGTGCTGAAGGAGGCGACACCGTTCTGTAACAAGCTCCTTGTTATATCAGATTTGACAGGACCATCCACAGCCTGGTGTCAGGCTCCAGGCCGTGCTGAAGGAGGCGACACCGTTCTGTAACCAGTTCCTTGTTATATCAGGTTTGACAGGACCATCCACAGCCTGGTGTCAGGCTCCAGGCCGTGCTGAAGGAGGCGACACCGTTCTGTAACCAGCTCCTTGTTATAACCGATTTGACAGAACCATCCACAGCCTGGTGTCAGGCTCCAGGCCGTGCTGAAGGAGGCGACACCGTTCTGTAACCAGCACCGTGTTTTTTCAGATTTTACAGGACCATCCACAGCCTGGTGTCAGGCTCCAGGCCGTGCTGAAGGAGGCGACACCATTCTGTAATCAGCTCCTTGTTATATCAGATATGACAGGACCATCAACAGCCTGGTGTCAGGCTCCAGGCCGTGCTGAAGGAGGCGACACCGTTCTGTAACCAGCTCCTTGTTATATCAGATTTGACAGGACCATCCACAGCCTGGTGTCAGGCTCCAGGCCGTGCTGAAGGAGCTGACACCGTTCTGTAACCAGCTCCTTGTTATATCAGATTTGACAGGATCATCCACAGCCTGGTGTCAGGCTCCAGGCCGTGCTAAAGGAGGCGACGCCGTTCTGTAACCAGCTACTTGTTATATCAGATTTGACTGGACCATCCATTGCCTGGTATCAGGCCCCAGGCCGTGCTGAAGGAGGTGACACCGTTCTTGAACCAGTTCCTTGTTATATCAGATTTGACAGGACCATCCACAGCCTGGTGTCAGGCTCCAGGCCGTGCTGAAGGAGGCGACACCGTTCTGTAACCAGCTCCTTGTTATATCAGATTTGACAGGACCATCCACAGCCTGGTGTCAGGCTCCAGGCCGTGCAGAAGGAGGCGACATCGTCCTTTAACCAGCTCCTTGTTATATCAGATTTGACAGGACCATCCACAGCCTGGTGTCAGGCTCAAGGCCGTGCTGAAGGAGGTGACACCGTTCTTTAACCAGCACCTTGTTATATCAGATTTGAAAGGACCATCCACAGCCTTGTGTCAGGCTCCAGGCCGTGCTGAAGGAGGCGACACCGTTCTGTAACCAGCTCCTTGTTCTATCAGATTTGACAGGACCATCCACAGCCTGGTGTCAGGCTCCAGGCCGTGCTGAAGGAAGTGACACCGTTCTCTAACCAGCTCCTGGTTATATCAGATTTGGCAGGTCCATCCACAGCCTGGTGTCCGGCTCCAGGCCGTGCTGAATGAGGCCACACCGTTCTGCAACCAGCACCTTGTTCTATCAAATTTGACAGGACCATCCACAGCCTGGTGTCAGGCTCCAGGCCGTGCAGAAGGAGGCGACACCGTTCTGTAACCAGTTCCTTGATATATCAGATTTGACAGGACCATCCACCGCCTGGTGTCCGGCTCCAGGCCGTGCTGAAGGAGGCCACACCGTTCTGCAACCAGCACCTTGTTCTATCAAATTTGACAGGACTATCCACAGCCGGGTGTCAGGCTCCAGGTTGTGCTGAAGGAGGCGACACCGTTCTGTAACCAGCTCCTTGTTGTATCAGATTTGACAGGACTATCCACAGCCTGGTGTCAGGCTCCAGGCCGTGCTGAAGGAGGCGATACCGTTCTATAATCAGTTCCTTGTTGTATCAGATTTGACAGGACCATCCACAGCCTGGTGTCAGTCTCCAGGCCGTGCTGAAGGAGGCGACACCGTTCTGTAACCATCTCCTTGTTATATCAGATTTGACAGGCCCATCCACAGCCTGGTGTCAGGCTCCAGGCCGTGCTGAAGGAGGCGACACCGTTCTGTAACCAACTCCTTGTTATATCAGATTTGACAGGACCATCCACAGCCTGGTGTCAGGCTCCAGGCCGTGCTGAAGGAGGTGACACCGTTCTGTAACCAGCACCGTGATATATCAGATGTGACAGGACCATCCACAGCCTGGTGTCAGGCTCCAGGCCGTGCTGAAGGAGGCGACACCGTTCTGTAACCAGCACCTTGTTGTATCAGATTTGACAGGACCATCCACAGCCTGGTGTCAGGCTCCAGGCCGTGCTGAAGGAGGCGACACCGTTCTGTAATCAGTTCCTTGTTGTATCAGATTTGACAGGACCATCCACGGCCTGGTGTCAGTCTCCAGGCCGTGCTGAAGGAGGCGACACCGTTTTTAACCATCTCCTTGTTATTTCAGATTTGACAGGACCATCAACAGACTGGTGTCAGGCTCCAGGCCGTGCTGAAGGAGGCGAAACCGTTCTGTAACCAGCTCAGTGTTATATCAGATTTGACAGGACCATCCACCGCCTGGTGTCCGGCTCCAGGCCGTGCTGAAGGAGGCCACACCGTTCTGCAACCAGCACCTTGTTCTACCAAATTTGACAGGACTATCCACAGCCTGGTGTCAGGCTCCAGGTTGTGTTGAAGGAGGCAACACCGTTCTGTAACCAGCTCCTTGTTATGTCAGATTTGACAGGACCATCCACAGCCTGGTGTCAGGCTCCATGCCGTGCTGAAGGAGGCGATACCGTTCTATAATCAGTTCCTTGTTGTATCAGATTTGACAGGAGCATCCACAGCCTGGTGTCAGGCTCCAGGCCGTGCTGAAGGAGGCGACACCGTTCTGTAACCAGCTCCTTGTTATCTCAGATTTGACAGGACCATCCACAGTCTGGTGTCAGTCTCCAGGCCGTGCTGAAGGAGGCGACACCGTTCCGTAACCAGGTCCTTGATATTTCAGATTCGACAGGACCATCCACAACCTGGTGTCAGGCTCAAGGCCGTGCTGAAGGAGGCGACACCGTTCTGTAACCAGCTCCTTGTTGTATCAGATTTGACAGGACCATCCACAGCCTGGTGTCAGGCTCCAGGCCGTGCTGAAGGAGGCGACACGTTCTGTAACCAGCTCCTTGTTATATCAGGTTTGACAGGACCATCCACAGCCTGGTGTCAGGCTCCAGGCCGTGCTGAAGGAGGCATCACCGTTCTGTAACCAGCTCCTTGTTATAACCGATTTGACAGGACCATCCACAGCTTGGTGTCAGGCTCCAGGCCGTGCTGAAGGAGGCGACACCGTTCTATACCAGCACCGTGTTATATCAGATTTGACAGGACCATCCACAGCCTGGTGTCAGGCTCCAGGCCGTGCTGAAAGAGGCGACACCGTTCTGTAACCAGCACCGTGTTATATCAGATTTGACAGGACCATCCACAGCCTGGTGTCAGGCTTCAGGCCGTGCTGAAGGAGGCGACACCGTTCTGTAACCAGCTCCTTGTTATAACCGATTTGACAGAACCATCCACAGCCTGGTGTCAGGCTCCAGGCCGTGCTGAAGGAGGCGACACCGTTCTGTAACCAGCACCGTGTTTTTTCAGATTTTACAGGACCATCCACAGCCTGGTGTCAGGCTCCAGGCCGTGCTGAAGGAGGCGACACCATTCTGTAATCAGCTCCTTGTTATATCAGATATGACAGGACCATCAACAGCCTGGTGTCAGGCTCCAGGCCGTGCTGAAGGAGGCGACACCGTTCTGTAACCAGCTCCTTGTTATATCAGATTTGACAGGACCATCCACAGCCTGGTGTCAGGCTCCAGGCCGTGCTGAAGGAGCTGACACCGTTCTGTAACCAGCTCCTTGTTATATCAGATTTGACAGGATCATCCACAGCCTGGTGTCAGGCTCCAGGCCGTGCTAAAGGAGGCGACGCCGTTCTGTAACCAGCTACTTGTTATATCAGATTTGACTGGACCATCCATTGCCTGGTATCAGGCCCCAGGCCGTGCTGAAGGAGGTGACACCGTTCTTGAACCAGTTCCTTGTTATATCAGATTTGACAGGACCATCCACAGCCTGGTGTCAGGCTCCAGGCCGTGCTGAAGGAGGCGACACCGTTCTGTAACCAGCTCCTTGTTATATCAGATTTGACAGGACCATCCACAGCCTGGTGTCAGGCTCCAGGCCGTGCAGAACGAGGCGACATCGTCCTTTAACCAGCTCCTTGTTATATCAGATTTGACAGGACCATCCACAGCCTGGTGTCAGGCTCAAGGCCGTGCTGAAGGAGGTGACACCGTTCTTTAACCAGCACCTTGTTATATCAGATTTGAAAGGACCATCCACAGCCTTGTGTCAGGCTCCAGGCCGTGCTGAAGGAGGCGACACCGTTCTGTAACCAGCTCCTTGTTCTATCAGATTTGACAGGACCATCCACAGCCTGGTGTCAGGCTCCAGGCCGTGCTGAAGGAAGTGACACCGTTCTCTAACCAGCTCCTGGTTATATCAGATTTGGCAGGTCCATCCACAGCCTGGTGTCCGGCTCCAGGCCGTGCTGAATGAGGCCACACCGTTCTGCAACCAGCACCTTGTTCTATCAAATTTGACAGGACCATCCACAGCCTGGTGTCAGGCTCCAGGCCGTGCAGAAGGAGGCGACACCGTTCTGTAACCAGTTCCTTGATATATCAGATTTGACAGGACCATCCACCGCCTGGTGTCCGGCTCCAGGCCGTGCTGAAGGAGGCCACACCGTTCTGCAACCAGCACCTTGTTCTATCAAATTTGACAGGACTATCCACAGCCGGGTGTCAGGCTCCAGGTTGTGCTGAAGGAGGCGACACCGTTCTGTAACCAGCTCCTTGTTGTATCAGATTTGACAGGACTATCCACAGCCTGGTGTCAGGCTCCAGGCCGTGCTGAAGGAGGCGATACCGTTCTATAATCAGTTCCTTGTTGTATCAGATTTGACAGGACCATCCACAGCCTGGTGTCAGTCTCCAGGCCGTGCTGAAGGAGGCGACACCGTTCTGTAACCATCTCCTTGTTATATCAGATTTGACAGGCCCATCCACAGCCTGGTGTCAGGCTCCAGGCCGTGCTGAAGGAGGCGACACCGTTCTGTAACCAACTCCTTGTTATATCAGATTTGACAGGACCATCCACAGCCTGGTGTCAGGCTCCAGGCCGTGCTGAAGGAGGTGACACCGTTCTGTAACCAGCACCGTGATATATCAGATGTGACAGGACCATCCACAGCCTGGTGTCAGGCTCCAGGCCGTGCTGAAGGAGGCGACACCGTTCTGTAACCAGCACCTTGTTGTATCAGATTTGACAGGACCATCCACAGCCTGGTGTCAGGCTCCAGGCCGTGCTGAAGGAGGCGACACCGTTCTGTAATCAGTTCCTTGTTGTATCAGATTTGACAGGACCATCCACGGCCTGGTGTCAGTCTCCAGGCCGTGCTGAAGGAGGCGACACCGTTTTTAACCATCTCCTTGTTATTTCAGATTTGACAGGACCATCCACAGACTGGTGTCAGGCTCCAGGCCGTGCTGAAGGAGGCGAAACCGTTCTGTAACCAGCTCAGTGTTATATCAGATTTGACAGGACCATCCACCGCCTGGTGTCCGGCTCCAGGCCGTGCTGAAGGAGGCCACACCGTTCTGCAACCAGCACCTTGTTCTACCAAATTTGACAGGACTATCCACAGCCTGGTGTCAGGCTCCAGGTTGTGTTGAAGGAGGCAACACCGTTCTGTAACCAGCTCCTTGTTATGTCAGATTTGACAGGACCATCCACAGCCTGGTGTCAGGCTCCATGCCGTGCTGAAGGAGGCGATACCGTTCTATAATCAGTTCCTTGTTGTATCAGATTTGACAGGAGCATCCACAGCCTGGTGTCAGGCTCCAGGCCGTGCTGAAGGAGGCGACACCGTTCTGTAACCAGCTCCTTGTTATCTCAGATTTGACAGGACCATCCACAGTCTGGTGTCAGTCTCCAGGCCGTGCTGAAGGAGGCGACACCGTTCCGTAACCAGGTCCTTGATATTTCAGATTCGACAGGACCATCCACAACCTGGTGTCAGGCTCAAGGCCGTGCTGAAGGAGGCGACACCGTTCTGTAACCAGCTCCTTGTTGTATCAGATTTGACAGGACCATCCACAGCCTGGTGTCAGGCTCCAGGCCGTGCTGAAGGAGGCGACACGTTCTGTAACCAGCTCCTTGTTATATCAGGTTTGACAGGACCATCCACAGCCTGGTGTCAGGCTCCAGGCCGTGCTGAAGGAGGCATCACCGTTCTGTAACCAGCTCCTTGTTATAACCGATTTGACAGGACCATCCACAGCTTGGTGTCAGGCTCCAGGCCGTGCTGAAGGAGGCGACACCGTTCTATACCAGCACCGTGTTATATCAGATTTGACAGGACCATCCACAGCCTGGTGTCAGGCTCCAGGCCGTGCTGAAAGAGGCGACACCGTTCTGTAACCAGCACCGTGTTATATCAGATTTGACAGGACCATCCACAGCCTGGTGTCAGGCTTCAGGCCGTGCTGAAGGAGGTGACACCGTTCTGTATCCAGCTCCTTGTTATGTCAGATTTGGCAGGTCCGTCCACAGCCTGGTGTCAGGCTCCAGGCCGTGCTGAAGGAGGCCACACCGTTCTGTAACCAGCTCCTTGTTCTATCAGATTTGACAGGGCCATCCACAGCCTGGTGTCAGGCTCCAGGCCCTGCTGAAGGAAGCGACACCGTTCTGTAACCAGCTCCTTGTTATGTCAGATTTGGCAGGTCCATCCACAGCCTGGTGTCAGGCTCCAAGCCGTGCTGAAGGAGGTGACACCGTTCTGTAACCAGCTCCTTGTTATATCAGATTTGACAGGACCATCCACAGCCTGGTTTCCGGCTCCAGGCCGTGCTGAAGGAGGCCACACCGTTCTGTAACCAGCACCTTGTTATTTCAGATTTGACAGGAGCATCCACAGCCTGGTATCAGGCTCCAGGCCGTGCTGAAGGAGGCGAAACAGTTCTGTAACCAGCTCCTTGTTGTATCAGATTTGACAGGACCATCCACAGCCTGGTGTCAGGCTCCAGACCGTGCTGAAGGAGGCGACACCGTTCTGTAACCAGCACCTTGTTATATCAGATTTGGCAGGACCATCCACAGCCTGGTGTCAGGCTCCAGGCCGTGCTGAAGGAGGCCACACCGTTCTGTAACCAGCTCCTTGTTCTATCAGATTTGACAGGGCCATCCACAGCCTGGTGTCAGGCTCCAGGCCCTGCTGAAGGAAGCGACACCGTTCTGTAATCAGCTCCTTGTTATGTCAGATTTGGCAGGTCCATCCACAGCCTGGTGTCAGGCTCCAAGCCGTGGTGAAGGAGGTGACTACGTTCTGTAACCAGCTCCTTGTTATGTCAGATTTGGCAGGTCCATCCACAGCCTGGTGTCAGGCTCCAGGCCGTGCTGAAGGAGGCCACACCGTTCTGTAACCAGCTCCTTGTTCTATCAGATTTGACAGGGCCATCCACAGCCTGGTGTCAGTCTCCAAGCCCTGCTGAAGGAAGCGACACCGTTCTGTAACCAGCTCCTTGTTATGTCAGATTTGGCAGGTCCATCCACAGCCTGGTGTCAGGCTCCAAGCCGAGCTGAAGGAGGTGACACCGTTCTGTAACCAGCTCCTTGTTATATCAGATTTGACAGGACCATCCACAGCCTGGTTTCCGGCTCCAGGCCGTGCTGAAGGAGGCCACACCGTTCTGTAACCAGCACCTTGTTATATCAGATTTGACAGGAGCATCCACAGCCTGGTATCAGGCTCCAGGCCGTGCTGAAGGAGGCGAAACAGTTCTGTAACCAGCTCCTTGTTATATCAGATTTGACAGGACCATCCACAGCCTGGTGTCAGGCTCCAGGCCGTGCAGAAGGAGGCGACACCGTTCTGTAACCAGTTCCTTGATATATCAGATTTGACAGGACCATCCACCGCCAGCTGTCCGGCTCCAGGCCGTGCTGAAGGAGGCCACACCGTTCTGCAACCAGCACCTTGTTCTATCAAATTTGACAGGACTATCCACAGCCTGGTGTCAGGCTCCAGGTTGTGCTGAAGGAGGCGACACCGTTCTGTAACCAGCTCCTTGTTATGTCAGATTTGACAGGACCATCCACAGCCTGGTGTCAGGCTCCAGGCCGTGCTGAAGGAGGCGATACCGTTCTATAATCAGTTCCTTGTTGTATCAGATTTGACAGGACCATCCACAGCCTGGTGTCAGTCTCCAGGCCGTGCTGAAGGAGGCGACACCGTTCTGTAACCATCTCCTTGTTATATCAGATTTGACAGGCCCATCCACAGCCTGGTGTCAGGCTCCAGGCCGTGCTGAAGGAGGCGACACCGTTCTGTAATCAGTTCCTTGTTGTATCAGATTTGACAGGACCATCCACAGCCTGGTGTCAGGCTCCAGGCCGCGCTGAAGTAGGCGACACCGTTCTGTAACCAACTCCTTGTTATATCAGATTTGACAGGACCATCCACAGCCTGGTGTCAGGCTCCAGGCCGTGCTGAATGAGGCGATACCGTTCTGTAACCAGCACCGTGATATATCAGATGTGACAGGACCATCCACAGCCTGGTGTCAGGCTCCAGGCCGTGCTGAAGGAGGCGACACCGTTCTGTATCCAGCACCTTGTTGTATCAGATTTGACAGGACCATCCACAGCCTGGTGTCAGGCTCCAGGCCGTGCTGAAGGAGGCGACACCGTTCTGTAATCAGTTCCTTGTTGTATCAGATTTGACAGGACCATCCACGGCCTGGTGTCAGTCTCCAGGCCGTGCTGAAGGAGGCGACACCGTTCTGTAATCAGTTCCTTGTTGTATCAGATTTGACAGGACCATCCACGGCCTGGTGTCAGTCTCCAGGCCGTGCTGAAGGAGGCGACACCGTTTTTAACCATCTCCTTGTTATATCAGATTTGACAGGACCATCCACAGACTGGTGTCAGGCTCCAGGCCGTGCTGAAGGAGGCGAAACCGTTCTGTAATCAGCTCAGTGTTATATCAGATTTGACAGGACCATCCACAGCCTGGTGTCAGGCTCCAGGCCGTGCTGAAGGAGGTGACACCATTCTGTAATTAGCTCCTTGTTGTATCAGATTTAACTGGACCATCCACAGCCTGGTGTCAGGCTCCAGGCCGTGCTGAAGGAGGCGACACCGTTCTGTAACCAGCACCTTGTTATATCAGATTTGACAGGACCATCCACAGACTGGTGTCAGGCTCCAGGAAATGCTGAAGGAGGCGACACCGTTCTGTAACAAGCTCCTTGTTAAATCAGATTTGACAGGACCATCCACAGCCTGGTGTCAGGCTCCAGGCCGTGCTGAAGGAGGCGACACCGTTCCGTAACCAGGTCCTTGATATTTCAGATTCGACAGGACCATCCACAACCTGGTGTCAGGCTCAAGGCCGTGCTGAAGGAGGCGACACCGTTCTGTAACCAGCTCCTTGTTGTATCAGATTCGACAGGACCATCCACGGCTTGGTGTCAGGCTCCAGGCCGTGCTGAAGGAGGCGACACGTTCTGTAACCAGCTCCTTGTTATATCAGGTTTGACAGGACCATCCACAGCCTGGTGTCAGGCTCCAGGCCGTGCTGAAGGAGGCGACACCGTTCTGTAACCAGCTCCTTGTTATATCAGATTTGGCAGGACCATCCACAGCCTGGTGTCAGGCTCCAAGCCGTGCTGAAGGAGGTGACACCGTTCTGTAACCAGCTCCTTGTTATATCAGATTTGACAGGACCATCCACCGCCTGGTGTCAGGCTGCAGACCGTGCTGAAGGAGGCGACACCGTTCTGTAACCAGCACCTTGTTATATCAGATTTGGCAGGACCATCCACAGCCTGGTGTCAGGCTCCAGGCCGTGCTGAAGGAGGCCACACCGTTCTGTAACCAGCTCCTTGTTCTATCAGATTTGACAGGGCCATCCACAGCCTGGTGTCAGGCTCCAGGCCCTGCGGAAGGAATCGACACCGTTCTGTAACCAGCTCCTTGTTATGTCAGATTTGGCAGGTCCATCCACAGCCTGGTGTCAGGCTCCAAGCTGTGCTGAAGGAGGCCACACCGTTCTGCAACCAGCACCTTGTTCTATCAAATTTGACAGGACTATCCACAGCCTGGTGTCAGGCTCCAGGTTGTGCTGAAGGAGGCGACACCGTTCTGTAACCAGCTCCTTGTTATGTCAGATTTGACAGGACCATCCACAGCCTGGTGTCAGGCTCCAGGCCGTGCTGAAGGAGGCGATACCGTTCTATAATCAGTTCCTTGTTGTATCAGATTTGACAGGACCATCCACAGCCTGGTGTCAGTCTCCAGGCCGTGCTGAAGGAGGCGACACCGTTCTGTAACCATCTCCTTGTTATATCAGATTTGACAGGACCATCCACAGCCTGGTGTCAGGCTCCAGGCCGTGCTGAAGGAGGCGACACCGTTCTGTAATCAGTTCCTTGTTGTATCAGATTTGACAGGACCATCCACAGCCTGGTGTCAGGCTCCAGGCCGCGCTGAAGTAGGCGACACCGTTCTGTAACGAGCTCCTTGTTATATCAGATTTGACAGGCCCATCCACAGCCTGGTGTCAGGCTCCAGGCAGTGCTGAAGGAGGCGACACCGTTCTGTAACCAACTCCTTGTTATATCAGATTTGACAGGACCATCCACAGCCTTGTGTCAGGCTCCAGGCCGTGCTGAATGAGGCGATACCGTTCTGTAACCAGCACCGTGATATATCAGATGTGACAGGACCATCCACAGCCTGGTGTCAGGCTCCAGGCCGTGCTGAAGGAGGCGACACCGTTCTGTAACCAGCACCTTGTTGTATCAGATTTGACAGGACCATCCACAGCCTGGTGTCAGGCTCCAGGCCGTGCTGAAGGAGGCGACACCGTTCTGTAATCAGTTCCTTGTTGTATCAGATTTGACAGGACCATCCACGGCCTGGTGTCAGTCTCCAGGCCGTGCTGAAGGAGGCGACACCGTTCTGTAATCAGTTCCTTGTTGTATCAGATTTGACAGGACCATCCACGGCCTGGTGTCAGTCCCCAGGCCGTGCTACAGGAGGCGACACCGTTTTTAACCATCTCCTTGTTATATCAGATTTGACAGGACCATCCACAGACTGGTGTCAGGCTCCAGGCCGTGCTGAAGGAGGCGAAACCGTTCTGTAACCAGCTCAGTGTTATATCAGATTTGACAGGACCATCCACAGCCTGGTGTCAGGCTCCAGGCCGTGCTGAAGGAGGTGACACCATTCTGAAATTAGCTCCTTGTTGTATCAGATTTAACTGGACCATCCACAGCCTGGTGTCAGGCTCCAGGCCGTGCTGAAGGAGGCGACACCGTTCTGTAACCAGCACCTTGTTATATCAGATTTGACAGGACCATCCACAGACTGGTGTCAGGCTCCAGGAAATGCTGAAGGAGGCGACACCGTTCTGTAACAAGCTCCTTGTTATATCAGATTTGACAGGACCATCCACAGCCTGGTGTCAGGCTCCAGGCCGTGCTGAAGGAGGCGACACCGTTCCGTAACCAGGTCCTTGATATTTCAGATTCGACAGGACCATCCACAACCTGGTGTCAGGCTCAAGGCCGTGCTGAAGGAGGCGACACCGTTCTGTAACCAGCTCCTTGTTGTATCAGATTTGACAGGACCATCCACGGCCTGGTGTCAGGCTCCAGGCCGTGCTGAAGGAGGCGACACGTTCTGTAACCAGCTCCTTGTTATATCAGGTTTGACAGGACCATCCACAGCCTGGTGTCAGGCTCCAGGCCGTGCTGAAGGAGGCGTCACCGTTCTGTAACCAGCTCCTTGTTATAACCGATTTGACAGGACCATCCACAGCTTGGTGTCAGGCTCCAGGCCGTGCTGAAGGAGGCGACACCGTTCTATAACCAGCACCGTGTTATATCAGATTTGACAGGACCATCCACAGCCTGGTGTCAGGCTCCAGGCCGTGCTGAAAGAGGCGACACCGTTCTGTAACCAGCACCGTGTTATATCAGATTTGACAGGACCATCCACAGCCTGGTGTCAGGCTCCAGGCCGTGCTGAAGGAGGCGACACCGTTCTGTAACCAGCTCCTTGTTATATCAGATTCGGCAGGACCATCCACAGCCTGGTGTCAGGCTCCAAGCCGTGCTGAAGGAGGTGACTCCGTTCTGTAACCAGCTCCTTGTTATATCAGATTTGACAGGACCATCCACCGCCTGGTGTCAGGCTGCAGACCGTGCTGAAGGAGGCGACACCGTTCTGTAACCAGCACCTTGTTATATCAGATTTGGCAGGACCATCCACAGCCTGGTGTCAGGCTCCAGGCCGTGCTGAAGGAGGCCACACCGTTCTGTAACCAGCTCCTTGTTCTATCAGATTTGACAGGGCCATCCACAGCCTGGTGTCAGGCTCCAGGCCCTGCGGAAGGAATCGACACCGTTCTGTAACCAGCTCCTTGTTATGTCAGATTTGGCAGGTCCATCCACAGCCTGGTGTCAGGCTCCAAGCTGTGCTGAAGGAGGTGACACCGTTCTGTAACCAGCTCCTTGTTATATCAGATTTGACAGGACCATCCACAGCCTGGTTTCCGGCTCCAGGCCGTGCTGAAGGAGGCCACACCGTTCTGTAACCAGCACCTTGTTATATCAGATTTGACAGGAGCATCCACAGCCTGGTGTCAGGCTCCAGGCCGTGCTGAAGGAGGCGACACCGTTCCGTAACCAGGTCCTTGATATTTCAGATTCGACAGGACCATCCACAACCTCGTGTCAGGCTCAAGGCCGTGCTGAAGGAGGCGACACCGTTCTGTAACCAGCTTCTTGTTGTATCAGATTTGACAGGACCATCCACGGCTTGGTGTCAGGCTCCAGGCCGTGCTGAAGGAGGCGACACGTTCTGTAACCAGCTCCTTGTTATATCAGGTTTGACAGGACCATCCACAGCCTGGTGTCAGGCTCCAGGCCGTGCTGAAGGAGGCGTCACCTTTCTGTAACCAGCTCCTTGTTATAACCGATTTGACAGGACCATCCAAAGCTTGGTGTCAGGCTCCAGGCCGTGCTGAAGGAGGCGACACCGTTCTATAACCAGCACCGTGTTATATCAGATTTGACAGGACCATCCACAGCCTGGTGTCAGGCTCCAGGCCGTGCTGAAAGAGGCGACACCGTTCTGTAACCAGCACCGTGTTATATCAGATTTGACAGGACCATCCACAGCCTGGTGTCAGGCTCCAGGCCGTGCTGAAGGAGGCGACACCGTTCTGTAACCAGCTCCTTGTTATATCAGATTTGGCAGGACCATCCACAGCCTGGTGTCAGGCTCCAAGCCGTGCTGAAGGAGGTGACACCGTTCTGTAACCAGCTCCTTGTTATATCAGATTTGACAGGACCATCCACCGCCTGGTGTCAGGCTGCAGACCGTGCTGAAGGAGGCGACACCGTTCTGTAACCAGCACCTTGTTATATCAGATTTGGCAGGACCATCCACAGCCTGGTGTCAGGCTCCAGGCCGTGCTGAAGGAGGCCACACCGTTCTGTAACCAGCTCCTTGTTCTATCAGATTTGACAGGGCCATCCACAGCCTGGTGTCAGGCTCCAGGCCCTGCGGAAGGAATCGACACCGTTCTGTAACCAGCTCCTTGTTATGTCAGATTTGGCAGGTCCATCCACAGCCTGGTGTCAGGCTGCAAGCTGTGCTGAAGGAGGCCACACCGTTCTGCAACCAGCACCTTGTTCTATCAAATTTGACAGGACTATCCACAGCCTGGTGTCAGGCTCCAGGTTGTGCTGAAGGAGGCGACACCGTTCTGTAACCAGCTCCTTGTTATGTCAGATTTGACAGGACCATCCACAGCCTGGTGTCAGGCTCCAGGCCGTGCTGAAGGAGGCGATACCGTTCTATAATCAGTTCCTTGTTGTATCAGATTTGACAGGACCATCCACAGCCTGGTGTCAGTCTCCAGGCCGTGCTGAAGGAGGCGACACCGTTCTGTAACCATCTCCTTGTTATATCAGATTTGACAGGCCCATCCACAGCCTGGTGTCAGGCTCCAGGCCGTGCTGAAGGAGGCGACACCGTTCTGTAATCAGTTCCTTGTTGTATCAGATTTGACAGGACCATCCACAGCCTGGTGTCAGGCTCCAGGCCGCGCTGAAGTAGGCGACACCGTTCTGTAACGAGCTCCTTGTTATATCAGATTTGACAGGCCCATCCACAGCCTGGTGTCAGGCTCCAGGCAGTGCTGAAGGAGGCGACACCGTTCTGTAACCAACTCCTTGTTATATCAGATTTGACAGGACCATCCACAGCCTGGTGTCAGGCTCCAGGCCGTGCTGAATGAGGCGATACCGTTCTGTAACCAGCACCGTGATATATCAGATGTGACAGGACCATCCACAGCCTGGTGTCAGGCTCCAGGCCGTGCTGAAGGAGGCGACACCGTTCTGTAACCAGCACCTTGTTGTATCAGATTTGACAGGACCATCCACAGCCTGGTGTCAGGCTCCAGGCCGTGCTGAAGGAGGCGACACCGTACTGTAATCAGTTCCTTGTTGTATCAGATTTGACAGGACCATCCACGGCCTGGTGTCAGTCTCCAGGCCGTGCTGAAGGAGGCGACACCGTTCTGTAATCAGTTCCTTGTTGTATCAGATTTGACAGGACCATCCACGGCCTGGTGTCAGTCTCCAGGCCGTGCTGAAGGAGGCGACACCGTTTTTAACCATCTCCTTGTTATATCAGATTTGACAGGACCATCCACAGACTGGTGTCAGGCTCCAGGCCGTGCTGAAGGAGGCGAAACCGTTCTGTAACCAGCTCAGTGTTATATCAGATTTGACAGGACCATCCACAGCCTGGTGTCAGGCTCCAGGCCGTGCTGAAGGAGGTGACACCATTCTGAAATTAGCTCCTTGTTGTATCAGATTTAACTGGACCATCCACAGCCTGGTGTCAGGCTCCAGGCCGTGCTGAAGGAGGCGACACCGTTCTGTAACCAGCACCTTGTTATATCAGATTTGACAGGACCATCCACAGACTGGTGTCAGGCTCCAGGAAATGCTGAAGGAGGCGACACCGTTCTGTAACAAGCTCCTTGTTATATCAGATTTGACAGGACCATCCACAGCCTGGTGTCAGGCTCCAGGCCGTGCTGAAGGAGGCGACACCGTTCCGTAACCAGGTCCTTGATATTTCAGATTCGACAGGACCATCCACAACCTGGTGTCAGGCTCAAGGCCGTGCTGAAGGAGGCGACACCGTTCTGTAACCAGCTCCTTGTTGTATCAGATTTGACAGGACCATCCACGGCCTGGTGTCAGGCTCCAGGCCGTGCTGAAGGAGGCGACACGTTCTGTAACCAGCTCCTTGTTATATCAGGTTTGACAGGACCATCCACAGCCTGGTGTCAGGCTCCAGGCCGTGCTGAAGGAGGCGTCACCGTTCTGTTACCAGCTCCTTGTTATAACCGATTTGACAGGACCATCCACAGCTTGGTGTCAGGCTCCAGGCCGTGCTGAAGGAGGCGACACCGTTCTATAACCAGCACCGTGTTATATCAGATTTGACAGGACAATCCACAGCCTGGTGTCAGGCTCCAGGCCGTGCTGAAAGAGGCGACACCGTTCTGTAACCAGCACCGTGTTATATCAGATTTGACAGGACCATCCACAGCCTGGTGTCAGGCTCCAGGCCGTGCTGAAGGAGGCGCCACCGTTCTGTAACCAGCTCCTTGTTATATCAGATTTGGCAGGACCATCCACAGCCTGGTGTCAGGCTCCAAGCCGTGCTGAAGGAGGTGACACCGTTCTGTAACCAGCTCCTTGTTATATCAGATTTGACAGGACCATCCACCGCCTGGTGTCAGGCTGCAGACCGTGCTGAAGGAGGCGACACCGTTCTGTAACCAGCACCTTGTTATATCAGATTTGGCAGGACCATCCACAGCCTGGTGTCAGGCTCCAGGCCGTGCTGAAGGAGGCCACACCGTTCTGTAACCAGCTCCTTGTTCTATCAGATTTGACAGGGCCATCCACAGCCTGGTGTCAGGCTCCAGGCCCTGCGGAAGGAATCGACACCGTTCTGTAACCAGCTCCTTGTTATGTCAGATTTGGCAGGTCCATCCACAGCCTGGTGTCAGGCTCCAAGCTGTGCTGAAGGAGGTGACACCGTTCTGTAACCAGCTCCTTGTTATATCAGATTTGACAGGACCATCCACAGCCTGGTTTCCGGCTCCAGGCCGTGCTGAAGGAGGCCACACCGTTCTGTAACCAGCACCTTGTTATATCAGATTTGACAGGAGCATCCACAGCCTGGTGTCAGGCTCCAGGCCGTGCTGAAGGAGGCGACACCGTTCTGTAACCAGCTCCTTGTTATATCAGATTTGACAGGACCATCCACAGTCTGGTGTCAGTCTCCAGGCCGTGCTGAAGGAGGCGACACCGTTCCGTAACCAGGTCCTTGATATTTCAGATTCGACAGGACCATCCACAACCTGGTGTCAGGCTCAAGGCCGTGCTGAAGGAGGCGACACCGTTCTGTAACCAGCTCCTTGTTGTATCAGATTTGACAGGACCATCCACAGCCTGGTGTCAGGCTCCAGGCCGTGCTGAAGGAGGCGACACGTTCTGGAACCAGCTCCTTGTTATATCAGGTTTGACAGGACCATCCACAGCCTGGTGCCAGGCTCCAGGCCGTGCTGAAGGAGGCATCACCGTTCTGTAACCAGCTCCTTGTTATAACCGATTTGACAGGACCATCCACAGCCTGGTGTCAGGCTCCAGGCCGTGCTGAAGGAGGCGACACCGTTCTATAACCAGCACCGTGTTATATCAGATTTGACAGGACCATCCACAGCCTGGTGTCAGGCTCCAGGCCGTGCTGAAAGAGGCGACACCGTTCTGTAACCAGCACCGTGTTATATCAGATTTGACAGGACCATCCACAGCCTGGTGTCAGGCTTCAAGCCGTGCTGAAGGAGGTGACACCGTTCTGTAACCAGCTCCTTGTTATGTTAGATTTGGCAGGTCCATCCACAGCCTGGTGTCAGGCTCCAGGCCGTGCTGAAGGAGGCCACACCGTTCTGTAACCAGCTCCTTGTTCTATCAGATTTGACAGGGCCATCCACAGCCTGGTGTCAGGCTCCAGGCCCTGCTGAAGGAAGCGACACCGTTCTGTAACCAGCTCCTTGTTATGTCAGATTTGGCAGGTCCATCCACAGCCTGGTGTCAGGCTCCAAGCCGTGCTGAAGGAGGTGACACCGTTCTGTAACCAGCTCCTTGTTATATCAGATTTGACAGGACCATCCACAGCCTGGTTTCCGGCTCCAGGCCGTGCTGAAGGAGGCCACACCGTTCTGTAACCAGCACCTTGTTATATCAGATTTGACAGGAGCATCCACAGCCTGGTATCAGGCTCCAGGCCGTGCTGAAGGAGGCGAAACAGTTCTGTAACCAGCTCCTTGTTATATCAGATTTGACAGGACCATCCACAGCCTGGTGTCAGGCTCCAGACCGTGCTGAAGGAGGCGACACCGTTCTGTAACCAGCACCTTGTTATATCAGATTTGGCAGGACCATCCACAGCCTGGTGTCAGGCTCCAGGCCGTCCTGAAGGAGGCCACACCGTTCTGTAATCAGCTCCTTGTTATGTCAGATTTGGCAGGTCCATCCACAGCCTGGTGTCAGGCTCCAAGCCGTGGTGAAGGAGGTGACACCGTTCTGTAACCAGCTCCTTGTTATGTCAGATTTGGCAGGTCCATCCACAGCCTGGTGTCAGGCTCCAGGCCGTGCTGAAGGAGGCCACACCGTTCTGTAACCAGCTCCTTGTTCTATCAGATTTGACAGGGCCATCCACAGCCTGGTGTCAGGCTACAGGCCCTGCTGAAGGAAGCGACACCGTTCTGTAACCAGCTCCTTGTTATGTCAGATTTGGCAGGTCCATCCACAGCCTGGTGTCAGGCTCCAAGCCGTGCTGAAGGAGGTGACACCGTTCTGTAACCAGCTCCTTGTTATATCAGATTTGACAGGACCATCCACAGCCTGGTTTCCGGCTCCAGGCCGTGCTGAAGGAGGCCACACCGTTCTGTAACCAGCACCTTGTTATATCAGATTTGACAGGAGCATCCACAGCCTGGTATCAGGCTCCAGGCCGTGCTGAAGGAGGCGAAACAGTTCTGTAACCAGCTCCTTGTTATATCAGATTTGACAGGACCATCCACAGCCTGGTGTCAGGCTCCAGACCGTGCTGAAGGAGGCGACACCGTTCTGTAACCAGCACCTTGTTATATCAGATTTGGCAGGACCATCCACAGCCTGGTGTCAGGCTCCAGGCCGTGCTGAAGGAGGCCACACCGTTCTGTAACCAGCTCCTTGTTCTATCAGATTTGACAGGGCCATCCACAGCCTGGTGTCAGGCTCCAGGCCCTGCTGAAGGAAGCGACACCGTTCTGTAATCAGCTCCTTGTTATGTCAGATTTGGCAGGTCCATCCACAGCCTGGTGTCAGGCTCCAAGCCGTGGTGAAGGAGGTGACACCGTTCTGTAACCATCTCCTTGTTATATCAGATTTGACAGGACCATCCACAGCCTGGTTTCCGGCTCCAGGCCGTGCTGAAGGAGGCCACACCGTTCTGTAACCAGCACCTTGTTATATCAGATTTGACAGGAGCATCCACAGCCTGGTGTCAGGCTCCAGGCCGTGCTGAAGGAGGCGACACCGTTCTGTAACCAGCTCCTTGTTATATCAGATTTGACAGGACCATCCACAGTCTGGTGTCAGTCTCCAGGCCGTGCTGAAGGAGGCGACACCGTTCCGTAACCAGGTCCTTGATATTTCAGATTCGACAGGACCATCCACAACCTGGTGTCAGGCTCAAGGCCGTGCTGAAGGAGGCGACACCGTTCTGTAACCAGCTCCTTGTTGTATCAGATTTGACAGGACCATCCACAGCCTGGTGTCAGGCTCCAGTCCGTGCTGAAGGAGGCGACACGTTCTGGAACCAGCTCCTTGTTATATCAGGTTTGACAGGACCATCCACAGCCTGGTGCCAGGCTCCAGGCCGTGCTGAAGGAGGCATCACCGTTCTGTAACCAGCTCCTTGTTATAACCGATTTGACAGGACCATCCACAGCTTGGTGTCAGGCTCCAGGCCGTGCTGAAGGAGGCGACACCGTTCTATAACCAGCACCGTGTTATATCAGATTTGACAGGACCATCCACAGCCTGGTGTCAGGCTCCAGGCCGTGTGAAAGAGGCGACACCGTTCTGTAACCAGCACCGTGTTATATCAGATTTGACAGGACCATCCACAGCCTGGTGTCAGGCTTCAGGCCGTGCTGAAGGAGGTGACACCGTTCTGTAACCAGCTCCTTGTTATGTCAGATTTGGCAGGTCCATCCACAGCCTGGTGTCAGGCTCCAGGCCGTGCTGAAGGAGGCCACACCGTTCTGTAACCAGCTCCTTGTTCTATCAGATTTGACAGGGCCATCCACAGCCTGGTGTCAGGCTCCAGGCCCTGCTGAAGGAAGCGACACCGTTCTGTAACCAGCTCCTTGTTATGTCAGATTTGGCAGGTCCATCCACAGCCTGGTGTCAGGCTCCAAGCCGTGCTGAAGGAGGTGACACCGTTCTGTAACCAGCTCCTTGTTATATCAGATTTGACAGGACCATCCACAGCCTGGTTTCCGGCTCCAGGCCGTGCTGAAGGAGGCCACACCGTTCTGTAACCAGCACCTTGTTATATCAGATTTGACAGGAGCATCCACAGCCTGGTATCAGGCTCCAGGCCGTGCTGAAGGAGGCGAAACAGTTCTGTAACCAGCTCCTTGTTATATCAGATTTGACAGGACCATCCACAGCCTGGTGTCAGGCTCCAGACCGTGCTGAAGGAGGCGACACCGTTCTGTAACCAGCACCTTGTTATATCAGATTTGGCAGGAACATCCACAGCCTGGTGTCAGGCTCCAGGCCGTGCTGAAGGAGGCCACACCGTTCTGTAATCAGCTCCTTGTTATGTCAGATTTGGCAGGTCCATCCACAGCCTGGTGTCAGGCTCCAAGCCGTGGTGAAGGAGGTGACACCGTTCTGTAACCAGCTCCTTGTTATGTCAGATTTGGCAGGTCCATCCACAGCCTGGTGTCAGGCTCCAGGCCGTGCTGAAGGAGGCCACACCGTTCTGTAACCAGCTCCTTGTTCTATCAGATTTGACAGGGCCATCCACAGCCTGGTGTCAGGCTACAGGCCCTGCTGAAGGAAGCGACACCGTTCTGTAACCAGCTCCTTGTTATGTCAGATTTGGCAGGTCCATCCACAGCCTGGTGTCAGGCTCCAAGCCGTGCTGAAGGAGGTGACACCGTTCTGTAACCAGCTCCTTGTTATATCAGATTTGACAGGACCATCCACAGCCTGGTTTCCGGCTCCAGGCCGTGCTGAAGGAGGCCACACCGTTCTGTAACCAGCACCTTGTTATATCAGATTTGACAGGAGCATCCACAGCCTGGTATCAGGCTCCAGGCCGTGCTGAAGGAGGCGAAACAGTTCTGTAACCAGCTCCTTGTTATATCAGATTTGACAGGACCATCCACAGCCTGGTGTCAGGCTCCAGACCGTGCTGAAGGAGGCGACACCGTTCTGTAACCAGCACCTTGTTATATCAGATTTGGCAGGACCATCCACAGCCTGGTGTCAGGCTCCAGGCCGTGCTGAAGGAGGCCACACCGTTCTGTAACCAGCTCCTTGTTCTATCAGATTTGACAGGGCCATCCACAGCCTGGTGTCAGGCTCCAGGCCCTGCTGAAGGAAGCGACACCGTTCTGTAATCAGCTCCTTGTTATGTCAGATTTGGCAGGTCCATCCACAGCCTGGTGTCAGGCTCCAAGCCGTGGTGAAGGAGGTGACACCGTTCTGTAACCAGCTCCTTGTTATATCAGATTTGACAGGACCATCCACAGCCTGGTTTCCGGCTCCAGGCCTTGCTGAAGGAGGCCACACCGTTCTGTAACCAGCACCTTGTTATATCAGATTTGACAGGAGCATCCACAGCCTGGTGTCAGGCTCCAGGCCATGCTGAAGGAGGCGAAACAGTTCTGTAACCAGTTCCTTGATATATCAGATTTGACAGGACTATCCACAGCCTGGTGTCAGGCTCCAGGTAGTGCTGAAGGAGGCGACACTGTTCTCTAACCAGCACCGTGTTATATCAGATTTGACAGGACTATCCACAGCCTGGTGTAAGGCTCCAGGCCGTGCTGAACGAGGCCACACCGTTCTGTAACCAGCACCGTGTTATATCAGATTTGACAGAACCATCCACAGCCTGGTGTCAGGCTCCAGGCCGTGCTGAAGGAGGCGACACCGTTCTGTAGCCAGCACCGTGTTATAGCAGATTTGACAGAACCATCCACAGCCTGGTGTCAGGCTCCAGGCCGTGCTGAAGGATGTGAGACCGTTCTGTGACCAGCTCCTTGTTATATCAGATTTGACAGGACCATCCACAGCCTGGTGTCAGGCTCCAGGCCGTGCTGAAGGAGGCGACACCGTTCTGTAACCAGCTCCTTGTTCTATCAGATTTGACAGGACCATCCACAGCCTGGTGTCAGACTGCAGGCCGTGCTGAAGGAGGCGAAACCTTTCTGTAACCTGTCCTTGTTATATCAGATTTGACAGGACCATCCACAGCCTGGTGTCAGGCTCCAGGCCGTGCGGAAGGAGGCGTCACCGTTCTGTAACCAGTTCCTTGTTCTATCAGATGTGACAGGGCCATCCAGAGCCTGGTGTCAGGCTCCAGGCCCTGCTGAAGGAGGCGACACCGTTCTGTAATCAGTTCCTTGTTATATCAGATTTGACAGGACCAACCACAGCCTAATGTCAGGCTCCAGGCCGTGCTGAAGGAGGCGACACCTTTCTGTAACCAGCTCCTTGTTATATCAGATTTGACAGGACCATCCACAGCCTGGTGTCAGGCTCCAGGCCGTGCTGAAGGAGGCGAAACAGTTCTGTAACCAGTTCCTTGATATATCAGATTTGACAGGACTATCCACAGCTTGGTGTCAGGCTCCAGGTAGTGCTGAAGGAGGCGACACTGTTCTCTAACCAGCACCGTGTTATATCAGATTTGACAGGACTATCCACGGCCTGGTGTAAGGCTCCAGGCCGTGCTGAAGGAGGCCACACCGTTCTGTAACCAGCACCGTGTTATATCAGATTTGACAGAACCATCCACAGCCTGGTGTCAGGCTCCAGGCCGTGCTGAAGGAGGCGACACCGTTCTGTAGCCAGCACCGTGTTATATCAGATTTGACAGAACCATCCACAGCCTGGTGTCAGGCTCCAGGCCGTGCTGAAGGATGTGATACCGTTCTGTGACCAGCTCCTTGTTATATCAGATTTGACAGGACCATCCACAGCCTGGTGTCAGGCTCCAGACCGTGCTGAAGGAGGCGACACCGTTCTGTAACCAGCACCTTGTTATATCAGATTTCGCAGGACCATCCACAGCCTGGTGTCAGGCTCCAGGCCGTGCTGAAGGAGGCCACACCGTTCTGTAACCAGCTCCTTGTTCTATCAGATTTGACAGGGCCATCCACAGCCTGGTGTCAGGCTCCAGGCCCTGCTGAAGGAAGCGACACCGTTCTGTAATCAGCTCCTTGTTATGTCAGATTTGGCAGGTCCATCCACAGCCTGGTGTCAGGCTCCAAGCCGTGGTGAAGGAGGTGACACCGTTCTGTAACCAGCTCCTTGTTATATCAGATTTGACAGGACCATCCACAGCCTGGTTTCCGGCTCCAGGCCGTGCTGAAGGAGGCCACACCGTTCTGTAACCAGCACCTTGTTATATCAGATTTGACAGGAGCATCCACAGCCTGGTGTCAGGCTCCAGGCCATGCTGAAGGAGGCGAAACAGTTCTGTAACCAGTTCCTTGATATATCAGATTTGACAGGACTATCCACAGCCTGGTGTCAGGCTCCAGGTAGTGCTGAAGGAGGCGACACTGTTCTCTAACCAGCACCGTGTTATATCAGATTTGACAGGACTATCCACAGCCTGGTGTAAGGCTCCAGGCCGTGCTGAACGAGGCCACACCGTTCTGTAACCAGCACCGTGTTATATCAGATTTGACAGAACCATCCACAGCCTGGTGTCAGGCTCCAGGCCGTGCTGAAGGAGGCGACACCGTTCTGTAGCCAGCACCGTGTTATATCAGATTTGACAGAACTATCCACAGCCTGGTGTCAGGTTCCAGGCCGTGCTGAAGGATGTGAGACCGTTCTGTGACCAGCTCCTTGTTATATCAGATTTGACAGGACCATCCACAGCCTGGTGTCAGGCTCCAGGCCGTGCTGAAGGAGGCGACACCGTTCTGTAACCAGCTCCTTGTTATATCAGATTTGACAGGACCATCCACAGCCTGGTGTCAGACTGCAGGCCGTGCTGAAGGAGGCGAAACCTTTCTGTAACCTGTCCTTGTTATATCAGATTTGACAGGACCATCCACTGCCTGGCGTCAGGCTCCAGGCCGTGCGGAAGGAGGCGTCACCGTTCTGTAACCAGTTCCTTGTTCTATCAGATTTGACAGGGCCATCCACAGCCTGGTGTCAGGCTCCAGGCCCTGCTGAAGGAGGCGACACCGTTCTGTAATCAGTTCCTTGTTATATCAGATTTGACAGGACCAACCACAGCCTAATGTCAGGCTCCAGGCCGTGCTGAAGGAGGCGACACCTTTCTGTAACCAGCTCCTTGTTATATCAGATTTGACAGGACCATCCACAGCCTGGTGTCAGGCTCCAGGCCGTGCTGAAGGAGGCGAAACAGTTCTGTAACCAGTTCCTTGATATATCAGATTTGACAGGACTATCCACAGCTTGGTGTCAGGCTCCAGGTAGTGCTGAAGGAGGCGACACTGTTCTCTAACCAGCACCGTGTTATATCAGATTTGACAGGACTATCCACGGCCTGGTGTAAGGCTCCAGGCCGTGCTGAAGGAGGCCACACCGTTCTGTAACCAGCACCGTGTTATATCAGATTTGACAGAACCATCCACAGCCTGGTGTCAGGCTCCAGGCCGTGCTGAAGGAGGCGACACCGTTCTGTAGCCAGCACCGTGTTATATCAGATTTGACAGAACCATCCACAGCCTGGTGTCAGGCTCCAGGCCGTGCTGAAGGATGTGATACCGTTCTGTGACCAGCTCCTTGTTATATCAGATTTGACAGGACCATCCACAGCCTGGTGTCAGGCTCCAGGCCGTGCTGAAGGAGGTGACCCCGTTCTGTAACCAGCACCTTGTTATATCAGATTTGTCAGGTCCATCCACAGCCTGGTGTCAGGCTCCAGGCCGTGCTGAAGGAGGCGACACCGTTCTGTAGCCAGCTCCTTGTTATATCAGATTTGACAGAACCATCCACAGCCTGGTGTCAGGCTCCAGGCCGTGCTGAAGGAGGCGAAACCTTTCTGTAACCTGTCCTTGTTATATCAGATTTGACAGGGCCATCCACAGCCTGGTGCCAGGCTCCAGGCCGTGCTGAAGGAGGCGACACATTTCTGTAACCAGCTCCTTGTTATATCAGATTTGACAGGACCATCCACAACCTGGTGTCAGGCTCCAGGCCGCGCTGAAGGAGGCGAAACCTTTCTGTAACCTGTCCTTGTTATATCAGATTTGACAGGGCCATCCACAGCCTGGTGTCAGGCTCCAGGCCGTGCTGAAGGAGGCGACACATTTCTGTAACCAGCTCCTTGTTATAACAGATTTGACAGGACCATCCACAACCTGGTATCAGGCTCCAGGCCCTGCTGAAGGAGGTGACACCGTTCTGTAACCAGCTCCTTGTTGTATCAGATTTAACTGGACCATCCACAGCCTGGTGTCAGGCTCCAGGCCGTGCTGACGGAGGCGACACCGTTCTGTAACCAGCTCCTTGTTATATCAGATTTGACAGGACCATCCACAGCCTGGTGTCAGGATCCAGGCCGTGCTGAAGGAGGTGACACCGTTCTGTAACCAGCTCCTTGTTGTATCAGATTTAACTGGACCATCCACAGCCTGGTGTCAGGCTCCAGGCCATGCTGAAGGAGGCGACACCGTTCTGTAACCAGCACCTTGTTATATCAGATTTGACAGGACCATCCACAGACTGGTGTCAGGCTCCAGGCCGTGCTGAAGGAGGCAACACCGTTCTGTAATAAGCTCCTTGTTATATCAGATTTGACAGGACCATCCACAACCTGGTGTCAGGCTCCAGGCCGTGCTGAAGGAGGCGACACCGTTCCGTAACCAGCTCCTTGCTATTTCAGATATGACAAGACCATCCACAGCCTGGTGTCAGGCTCCAGGCCGTGCTGAAGGAGGCGACACTGTTTTGTAACTAGCTCCTTGTTATATCAGATTTGACAGGCCCATCCACAGCCTCGTGTCAGGCTCCAGGCCGTGCTGAAGGAGGCGACACCGTTTTGGATCCAGCTCCTTGTTTTATCAGATTTGACAGGCCCATCCGTAGCCTGGTGTCAGGCTCCAGGCCGTGCTGAAGGAGGCGACACCGTTCTGTAACCAGCTCCTTGTTATATCAGATTTGACAGGCCCATCCATAGCCTGGTGTCAGGCTCCAGGCCGTGCTGAAGGAGGCGACACCGTTTTGTAACCAGCTCCTTGTTATATCAGATTTGACAGGACCATCCACAGACTGGTGTCAGGCTCCAGGCCGTGCTGAAGGAGACGACACCGTTCTGTAACAAGCTCCTTGTTATATCAGATTTGACAGGACCATCCACAGCCTGGTGTCAGGCTCCAGGCCGTGCTGAAGGAGGCGACACCGTTCCGTAACCAGGTCCTTGATATTTCAGATTCGACAGGACCATCCACAACCTGGTGTCAGGATCAAGGCCGTGCTGAAGGAGGCGACACCGTTCTGTAACCAGCTCCTTGTTGTACCAGATTTGACAGGACCATCCACAGCCTGGTGTCAGGCTCCAGGCCGTGCTGAAGGAGGCGACACCGTTCTGTAACCAGCTCCTTGTTATATCAGGTTTGACAGGACCATCCACAGCCTGGTGTCTTGCTCCAGGCCGTGCTGAAGGAGGCGTCACCGTTCTGTAACCAGCTCCTTGTTATAACCGATTTGACAGGACCATCCACAGCTTGGTGTCAGGCTCCAGGCCGTGCTGAAAGAGGCGACACCGTTCTATAACCAGCACCGTGTTATATCAGATTTGACAGGACCATCCACAGCCTGGTGTCAGGCTCCAGGCCGTGCTGAAGGAGGCGACACCGTTCTGTAACCAGCTCCTTATTATATCAGATTTGGCAGGACCATCCACAGCCTGGTGTCAGGCTCCAAGCCGTGCTGAAGGAGGTGACACCGTTCTGTAACCAGCTCCTTGTTATATAAGAATTGACAGGACCATCCACCGCCTGGTGTCAGGCTCCAGACCGTGCTGAAGGAGGCGACACCGTTCTGTAACCAGCACCTGGTTATATCAGATTTGGCAGGACCATCCACAGCCTGGTGTCAGGCTCCAGGCCGTGCTGAAGGAGGCCATACCGTTCTGTAACCAGCTCCTTGTTCTATCAGATTTGACAGGGCCATCCACAGCCTGGTGTGAGGCTCCAGGCCCTGCTGAAGGAAGCGACACCGTTCTGTAACCAGCTCCTTGTTATGTCAGATTTGGCAGGTCCATCCACAGCCTGGTGTCAGGCTCCAAGCTGTGCTGAAGGAGGTGACACCGTTCTGTAACCAGCTCCTTGTTATATCAGATTTGACAGGACCATCCACAGCCTGGTTTCCGGCTCCAGGCCGTGCTGAAGGAGGCCACACCGTTCTGTAACCAGCACCTTGTCATATCAGATTTGACAGGAGCATCCACAGCCTGGTGTCAGGCTCCAGGACGTGCTGAAGGAGGCGACACCGTTCTGTAACCAGCTCCTTGTTATATCAGATTTGACAGGACCATCCACAGTCTGGTGTCAGTCTCCAGGCCGTGCTGAAGGAGGCGACACGTTCTGTAACCAGCTCCTTGTTATATCAGGTTTGACAGGACCATCCACAGCCTGGTGTCAGGCTCCAGGCCGTGCTGAAGGAGGCATCACCGTTCTGTAACCAGCTCCTTGTTATAACCGATTTGACAGGACCATCCACAGCTTGGTGTCAGGCTCCAGGCCGTGCTGAAGGAGGCGACACAGTTCTATAACCAGCACCGTGTTATATCAGATTTGACAGGACCATCCACAGCCTGGTGTCAGGCTCCAGGCCGTGCTGAAAGAGGCGACACCGTTCTGTAACCAGCACCGTGTTATATCAGATTTGACAGGACCATCCACAGCCTGGTGTCAGGCTCCAGGCCGTGCTGAAGGAGGCGACACCGTTCTGTAACCAGCTCCTTGTTATATCAGATTTGACAGGACCATCCACAGCCTGGTGTCAGGCTCCAGACCGTGCTGAAGGAGGCGACACCGTTCTGTAACCAGCACCTTGTTATATCAGATTTGGCAGGACCATCCAGAGCCTGGTGTCAGGCTCCAAGCCGTGCTGAAGGAGGTGACACCGTTCTGTAATCAGCTCCTTGTTATGTCAGATTTGGCAGGTCCATCCACAGCCTGGTGTCAGGCTCCAGGCCGTGCTGAAGGAGGCCACACCTTTCTGTAACCAGCTCCTTGTTCTATCAGATTTGACAGGGCCATCCACAGCCTGGTGTCAGGCTCCAGGCCCTGCTGAAGGAAGCGACGCCGTTCTGTAACCAGCTCCTTGTTATGTCAGATTTGGCAGGTCCATCCACAGCCTGGTGTCAGGCTCCAAGCCGCGCTGAAGGAGGTGACACCGTTCTGTAACCAGCTCCTTGTTATATCAGATTTGACAGGACCATCCACAGCCTGGTGTCCGGCTCCAGGCCGTGCTGAAGGAGGCCACACCGTTCTGTAACCAGCACCTTGTTATATCAGATGTGACAGGAGCATCCACAGCCTGGTATCAGGCTCCAGGCCGTGCTGAAGGAGGCGAAACAGTTCTGTAACCAGCTCCTTGTTATATCAGATTTGACAGGACCATCCACAGCCTGGTGTCAGGCTCCAGACCGTGCTGAAGGAGGCGACACCGTTCTGTAACCAGCACCTTGTTATATCAGATTTGGCAGGACCATCCACAGCCTGGTGTCAGGCTCCAGGCCGTGCTGAAGGAGGCCACACCGTTCTGAAACCAGCTCCTTGTTCTATCAGATTTGACAGGGCCATCCACAGCCTGGTGTCAGGCTCCAGGCCCTGCTGAAGGAAGCGACACCGTTCTGTAATCAGCTCCTTGTTATGTCAGATTTGGCAGGTCCATCCACAGCCTGGTGTCAGTCTCCAAGCCGTGGTGAAGGAGGTGACACCGTTCTGTAACCAGCTCCTTGTTATATCAGATTTGACAGGACCATCCACAGCCTGGTTTCCGGCTCCAGGCAGTGCTGAAGGACGCCACACCGTTCTGTAACCAGCACCTTGTTATATCAGATTTGACAGGAGCATCCACAGCCTGGTGTCAGGCTCCAGGCCGTGCTGAAGGAGGCGAAACAGTTCTGTAACCAGTTCCTTGATATATCAGATTTGACAGGACTATCCACAGCCTGGTGTCAGGCTCCAGGTAGTGCTGAAGGAGGCGACACTGTTCTCTAACCAGCACCGTGTTATATCAGATTTGACAGGACTATCCACAGCCTGGTGTAAGGCTCCAGGCCGTGCTGAAGGAGGCCACACCGTTCTGTAACCAGCACCGTGTTATATCAGATTTGACAGAACCATCCACAGCCTGGTGTCAGGCTCCAGGCCGTGCTGAAGGAGGCGACACCGTTCTGTAGCCAGCACCGTGTTATATCAGATTTGACAGAACCATCCACAGCCTGGTGTCAGGCTCCAGGCCGTGCTGAAGAATGTGATACCGTTCTGTGACCAGCTCCTTGTTATATCAGATTTGACAGGACCATCCACAGCCTGGTGTCAGGCTCCAGGCCGTGTTGAAGGATGCAACACCGTTCTGTAACCAGCTCCTTGTTATATCAGATTTGACAGGACCATCCACAGCCTGGTGTCAGGCTCCAGGCCGCGATGAAGGAGGCGGCACCGTTCTGTAACCAGCACCGTGTTATATCAGATTTGACAGGACCATCGACAGCCTGGTGTCAGGCTGCAGGCCGTGCTGAAGGAGGCGAAACCTTTCTGTAACCTGTCCTTGTTATATCAGATTTGACAGGACCATCCACAGCCTGGTGTCAGGCTCCAGGCCGTGCGGAAGGAGGCGTCACCGTTCTGTAACCAGCTCCTTGTTCTATCAGATTTGACAGGGCCATCCACAGCCTGGTGTCAGGCTCCAGGCCCTGCTGAAGGAGGCGACACCGTTCTGTAATCAGTTCCTTGTTATATCAGATTTGACAGGACCAACCACAGCCTAATGTCAGGCTCCAGTCCGTGCTGAAGGAGGCGACACCTTTCTGTAACCAGCTCCTTGTTATATCAGATTTGACAGGACCATCCACAGCCTGGTGTCAGGCTCCAGGCCGTGCTGAAGGAGGTGACACCGTTTTGTAACCAGCTCAGTGTTATATGAGATTTGACAGGGCCATCCACAGCCTGGTGTCAGGCTCCAGGCCGTGCTGAAGGAGGCCACACCGTTCTGTAACCAGCACCTTGTTATATCAGATTTGACAGGAGCATCCACAGCCTGGTGTCAGGCTCCAGGCCGTGCTGAAGGAGGCGAAACAGTTCTGTAACCAGTTCCTTGATATATCAGATTTGACAGGACTATCCACAGCCTGGTGTCAGGCTCCAGGTAGTGCTGAAGGAGGCGACACTGTTCTCTAACCAGCACCGTGTTATATCAGATTTGACAGGACTATCCACAGCCTGGTGTAAGGCTCCAGGCCGTGCTGAAGGAGGCCACACCGTTCTGTAACCAGCACCGTGTTATATCAGATTTGACAGAACCATCCACAGCCTGGTGTCAGGCTCCAGGCCGTGCTGAAGGAGGCGACACCGTTCTGTAGCCAGCACCGTGTTATATCAGATTTGACAGAACCATCCACAGCCTGGTGTCAGGCTCCAGGCCGTGCTGAAGAATGTGATACCGTTCTGTGACCAGCTCCTTGTTATATCAGATTTGACAGGACCATCCACAGCCTGGTGTCAGGCTCCAGGCCGTGTTGAAGGATGCAACACCGTTCTGTAACCAGCTCCTTGTTATATCAGATTTGACAGGACCATCCACAGCCTGGTGTCAGGCTCCAGGCCGCGATGAAGGAGGCGGCACCGTTCTGTAACCAGCACCGTGTTATATCAGATTTGACAGGACCATCGACAGCCTGGTGTCAGGCTGCAGGCCGTGCTGAAGGAGGCGAAACCTTTCTGTAACCTGTCCTTGTTATATCAGATTTGACAGGACCATCCACAGCCTGGTGTCAGGCTCCAGGCCGTGCGGAAGGAGGCGTCACCGTTCTGTAACCAGCTCCTTGTTCTATCAGATTTGACAGGGCCATCCACAGCCTGGTGTCAGGCTCCAGGCCCTGCTGAAGGAGGCGACACCGTTCTGTAATCAGTTCCTTGTTATATCAGATTTGACAGGACCAACCACAGCCTAATGTCAGGCTCCAGTCCGTGCTGAAGGAGGCGACACCTTTCTGTAACCAGCTCCTTGTTATATCAGATTTGACAGGACCATCCACAGCCTGGTGTCAGGCTCCAGGCCGTGCTGAAGGAGGTGACACCGTTTTGTAACCAGCTCAGTGTTATATGAGATTTGACAGGGCCATCCACAGCCTGGTGTCAGGCTCCAGGCCGTGCTGAAGGAGGCGACACCGTTCTGTAATCAGCTACTTGTTGTATCAGATTTAACTGGACCATCCACAGCCTGGTGTCAGGCTCCAGGCCGTGCTGAAGGAGTCGACACCGTTCTGTAACCAGCACCTTGTTATATCAGATTTGACAGGACCATCCACAGACTGGTGTCAGGCTCCAGGCCGTGCTGAAGGAGGCAACACCGTTCTGTAACAAGCTCCTTGTTATATCAGATTTGACAGGACCATCCACAACATGGTGTCAGGCTCCAGGCCGTGCTGAAGGAGGCGACACCGTTCCGTAACCAGCTCCTTGTTATTTCAGATATGACAAGACCATCCACAGCCTGGTGTCAGGCTCCAGGCCGTGCTGAAGAAGGCGACACTGTTTTGTAACTAGCTCCTTGTTATATCAGATTTGACAGGCCCATCCACAGCCTCGTGTCAGGCTCCAGGCCGTGCTGAAGGAGGCGACACCGTTTTGGATCCAGCTCCTTGTTATATCAGATTTGACAGGCCCATCCGTAGCCTGGTGTCAGGCTCCAGGCCGTGCTGAAGGAGGCGACACCGTTCTGTAACCAGCTTCTTGTTATATCAGATTTGACAGGCCCATCCATAGCCTGGTGTCAGGCTCCAGGCCGTGCTGAAGGAGGCGACACCGTTTTGTAACCAGCTCCTTGTTATATCAGATTTGACAGGCCCATCCACAGCCTGGTTTCAGGATCCAGGCCGTGCTGAAGGAGGCGACACTGTTCTGTAACCAGCATCTTGTTATAACAGATTTGACAGGACCATCCACAGCCTGGTGTCAGGCCCCAAGCCGTGCTGAAGGAGGCGACACCGTTCTGTAACCAGCTCCTTGTTATATCAGATTTGACAGGACCATCCACAGCCTGGTTTCAGGCTCCAGGCCGTGCTGAAGGAGGCGTCACCGTTCTGTAGCCAGCTCCTTGTTATATCAGATTTGACAGGACCATCCACAGCCTGGTGTCAGGCTCCAGGCCGTGCTGAAGGAGGCGACACCGTTCTGTAACCAGCTCCTTGTTATATCAGATTTGACAGGACCATCCACAGCCTGGTGTCAGGCTCCAGGCCGTGCTGAAGGAGGCGACACCGTTCTGTAACCAGCTCCGTGTTATATCAGATTTGACAGGACCATCCACAGCCTGATGTCAGGCTCCAGGCCGTGCTGAAGGAGGCGACACTGTTCTGTAACCAGATCCGTGTTATATCAGATTTGGCAGGACCACACACAGCCTGGTGTCAGGCTCCAGGACGTGCTGAAAGAGGCGACACCGTTCTGTAACCAGCACCGTGTTATATCAGATTTGACAGGACCATCCACAGCCTGGTGTCAGGCTCCAGGCCGTGCTGAAGGAGGTGACACCGTTCTGTAACCAGCTCCTTGTTATATCAGATTTGGCAGGACCATCCATAGCCTGGTGTCAGGCTCCAGGCCGTGCTGAAGGAGGTGACACCGTTCACTAACCAGCTCCTTGTTATATCAGATTTGGCAGGACCATCCACAGCCTGGTGTCAGGCTCCAGGCCGTGCTGAAGGAGGTGACACCGTTCTGTAACCAGCTCAGTGTTATGTGAGATTTGACAGGACCATCCACAGCCTGGTGTCAGGCTCCAGGCCGTGCTGAAGGAGGTGACACCGTTCTGTAATCAGCTCCTTGTTGTATCAGATTTAACTGGACCATCCACAGCCTGGTGTCAGGCTCCAGGCCGTGCTGAAGGAGGCAACACCGTTCTGTAACAAGCTCCTTGATATATCAGATTTGACAGGACCATCCACTGCCTGGTGTCAGGCTCCAGGCCGTGCTGAAGGAGGCGACACCATTCCGTAACCAGCTCCTTGTTATTTCAGATTTGACAGGCCCATCCGTAGCCTGGTGTCAGGCTCCAGGCCGTGCTGAAGGAGGCGACACCGTTCTGTAACCAGCTCCTTGTTATATCAGATTTGACAGGCCCATCCATAGCCTGGTGTCAGGCTCCAGGCCGTGCTGAAGGAGGCGACACCGTTTTGTAACCAGCTCCTTGTTATATCAGATTTGACAGGCCCATCCACAGCCTGGTGTCAGGATCCAGGCCGTGCTGAAGGAGGCGACACTGTTCTGTAACCAGCACCTTGTTATAACAGATTTGACAGGACCATCCACAGCCTGGTGTCAGGCCCCAAGCCGTGCTGAAGGAGGCGACACCGTTCTGTAACCAGCTCCTTGTTATATCAGATTTGACAGGACCATCCACAGCCTGGTGTCAGGCTCCAGGCCGTGCTGAAGGAGGCGACACCGTTCTGTAACCAGCTCCTTGTTATATCAGATTTGACAGGACCATCCACAGCCTGGTGTCAGGCTCCAGGCCGTGCTGAAGGAGGCCACACCGTTCTGTAACCAGCACCGTGTTATATCAGATTTGACAGAACCATCCACAGCCTGGTGTCAGGCTCCAGGCCGTGCTGAAGGAGGCGACACCGTTCTGTAGCCAGCACCGTGTTATATCAGATTTGACAGAACCATCCACAGCCTGGTGTCAGGCTCCAGGCCGTGCTGAAGAATGTGATACCGTTCTGTGACCAGCTCCTTGTTATATCAGATTTGACAGGACCATCCACAGCCTGGTGTCAGGCTCCAGGCCGTGTTGAAGGATGCAACACCGTTCTGTAACCAGCTCCTTGTTATATCAGATTTGACAGGACCATCCACAGCCTGGTGTCAGGCTCCAGGCCGCGATGAAGGAGGCGGCACCGTTCTGTAACCAGCACCGTGTTATATCAGATTTGACAGGACCATCGACAGCCTGGTGTCAGGCTGCAGGCCGTGCAGAAGGAGGCGAAACCTTTCTGTAACCTGTCCTTGTTATATCAGATTTGACAGGACCATCCACAGCCTGGTGTCAGGCTCCAGGCCGTGCGGAAGGAGGCGTCACCGTTCTGTAACCAGCTCCTTGTTCTATCAGATTTGACAGGGCCATCCACAGCCTGGTGTCAGGCTCCAGGCCCTGCTGAAGGAGGCGACACCGTTCTGTAATCAGTTCCTTGTTATATCAGATTTGACAGGACCAACCACAGCCTAATGTCAGGCTCCAGTCCGTGCTGAAGGAGGCGACACCTTTCTGTAACCAGCTCCTTGTTATATCAGATTTGACAGGACCATCCACAGCCTGGTGTCAGGCTCCAGGCCGTGCTGAAGGAGGTGACACCGTTTTGTAACCAGCTCAGTGTTATATGAGATTTGACAGGGCCATCCACAGCCTGGTGTCAGGCTCCAGGCCGTGCTGAAGGAGGCGACACCGTTCTGTAATCAGCTACTTGTTGTATCAGATTTAACTGGACCATCCACAGCCTGGTGTCAGGCTCCAGGCCGTGCTGAAGGAGTCGACACCGTTCTGTAACCAGCACCTTGTTATATCAGATTTGACAGGACCATCCACAGACTGGTGTCAGGCTCCAGGCCGTGCTGAAGGAGGCAACACCGTTCTGTAACAAGCTCCTTGTTATATCAGATTTGACAGGACCATCCACAACATGGTGTCAGGCTCCAGGCCGTGCTGAAGGAGGCGACACCGTTCCGTAACCAGCTCCTTGTTATTTCAGATATGACAAGACCATCCACAGCCTGGTGTCAGGCTCCAGGCCGTGCTGAAGAAGGCGACACTGTTTTGTAACTAGCTCCTTGTTATATCAGATTTGACAGGCCCATCCACAGCCTCGTGTCAGGCTCCAGGCCGTGCTGAAGGAGGCGACACCGTTTTGGATCCAGCTCCTTGTTATATCAGATTTGACAGGCCCATCCGTAGCCTGGTGTCAGGCTCCAGGCCGTGCTGAAGGAGGCGACACCGTTCTGTAACCAGCTTCTTGTTATATCAGATTTGACAGGCCCATCCATAGCCTGGTGTCAGGCTCCAGGCCGTGCTGAAGGAGGCGACACCGTTTTGTAACCAGCTCCTTGTTATATCAGATTTGACAGGCCCATCCACAGCCTGGTTTCAGGATCCAGGCCGTGCTGAAGGAGGCGACACTGTTCTGTAACCAGCATCTTGTTATAACAGATTTGACAGGACCATCCACAGCCTGGTGTCAGGCCCCAAGCCGTGCTGAAGCAGGCGACACCGTTCTGTAACCAGCTCCTTGTTATATCAGATTTGACAGGACCATCCACAGCCTGGTTTCAGGCTCAAGGCCGTGCTGAAGGAGGCGACACCGTTCTGTAGCCAGCTCCTTGTTATATCAGATTTGACAGGACCATCCACAGCCTGGTGTCAGGCTCCAGGCCGTGCTGAAGGAGGCGACACCGTTCTGTAACCAGCTCCTTGTTATATCAGATTTGACAGGACCATCCACAGCCTGGTGTCAGGCTCCAGGCCGTGCTGAAGGAGGCGACACCGTTCTGTAACCAGCTCCGTGTTATATCAGATTTGACAGGACCATCCACAGCCTGATGTCAGGCTCCAGGCCGTGCTGAAGGAGGTGACACCGTTCTGTAACCAGCTCCTTGTTATATCAGATTTGGCAGGACCATCCATAGCCTGGTGTCAGGCTCCAGGCCGTGCTGAAGGAGGTGACACCGTTCACTAACCAGCTCCTTGTTATATCAGATTTGGCAGGACCATCCACAGCCTGGTGTCAGGCTCCAGGCCGTGCTGAAGGAGGTGACACCGTTCTGTAACCAGCTCAGTGTTATGTGAGATTTGACAGGACCATCCACAGCCTGGTGTCAGGCTCCAGGCCGTGCTGAAGGAGGTGACACCGTTCTGTAATCAGCTCCTTGTTGTATCAGATTTAACTGGACCATCCACAGCCTGGTGTCAGGCTCCAGGCCGTGCTGAAGGAGGCAACACCGTTCTGTAACAAGCTCCTTGATATATCAGATTTGACAGGACCATCCACTGCCTGGTGTCAGGCTCCAGGCCGTGCTGAAGGAGGCGACACCATTACGTAACCAGCTCCTTGTTATTTCAGATTTGACAGGCCCATCCGTAGCCTGGTGTCAGGCTCCAGGCCGTGCTGAAGGAGGCGACACCGTTCTGTAACCAGCTCCTTGTTATATCAGATTTGACAGGCCCATCCATAGCCTGGTGTCAGGCTCCAGGCCGTGCTGAAGGAGGCGACACCGTTTTGTAACCAGCTCCTTGTTATATCAGATTTGACAGGCCCATCCACAGCCTGGTGTCAGGATCCAGGCCGTGCTGAAGGAGGCGACACTGTTCTGTAACCAGCACCTTGTTATAACAGATTTGACAGGACCATCCACAGCCTGGTGTCAGGCCCCAAGCCGTGCTGAAGGAGGCGACACCGTTCTGTAACCAGCTCCTTGTTATATCAGATTTGACAGGACCATCCACAGCCTGGTGTCAGGCTCCAGGCCGTGCTGAAGGAGGCGACACCGTTCTGTAACCAGCTCCTTGTTATATCAGATTTGACAGGACCATCCACAGCCTGGTGTCAGGCTCCAGGCCGTGCTGAAGGAGGCAACACCGTTCTGTAACCAGCTCCTTGTTATATCAGATTTGACAGGACCATCCACAGCCTGGTGTCAGGCTCCAGGCCGCGCTGAAGGAGGCGACACCGTTCTGTAACCAGCTCCTTGTTATATCAGATTTGATAGGACCATCCACAGCCTGGTGTCAGGCTCCAGGCCGTGCTGAAGGAGGCGACACCGTTCTGTAACCAGCTCCGTGTTATATCAGATTTGACAGGACCATCCACAGCCTGGTGTCAGGCTCCAGGCCGCGCTGAAGGAGGCGACACCGTTCTGTAACCAGCTCCGTGTTATATCAGATTTGGCAGGACCATACACAGCCTCGTGTCAGGCTCCAGGCCGTGCTGAAAGAGGCGACACCGTTCTGTAACAAGCACCGTGTTATATCAGATTTGACAGGACCATCCACAGCCTGGTGTCAGGCTCCAGGCCGTGCTGAAGGAGGCGACACCGTTCTGTAACCAGCTCCTTGTTATATCAGATTTGGCAGGACCATCCATAGCCTGGTGTCAGGCTCCAGGCCGTGCTGAAGGAGGTGACACCGTTCTGTAACCAGCTCCTTGTTATATCAGATTTGACAGGACCATCCACAGCCTGGTGTCAGGCTCCAGGCCGTGCTGAAGGAGGCGACACCGTTCTGTAACCAGCACCTTGTTATATCAGATTTGGCAGGTCCATCCACAGCCTGGTTTCCGGCTCCAGGCCGTGCTGAAGGAGGCCACACCGTTCTGTAACCAGCACCTTGTTATATCAGATTTGACAGGAGCATCCACAGCCTGGTGTCAGGCTCCAGGCCGTGCTGAAGGAGGCGAAACCGTTCTGTAACCAGTTCCTTGATATATCAGATTTGACAGGACTATCCACAGCCTGGTGTCAGGCTCCAGGCCGTGCTGAAGGAGGCGACACTGTTCTGTAACCAGCACCGTGTTATAACAGATTTGACAGAACCATCCACAGCCTGGTGTCAGGCTCCAGGCCGTGCTGAAGGAGGCGATACCGTTCTGTAACAAGCACCGTGTTATATCAGATTTGACAGGACCATCCACAGCCTGGTGTCAGGCTCCAGGCCGTGCTGAAGGAGGCGACACCGTTCTGTAACCAGCTCCTTGTTATATCAGATTTGTCAG
Source organism: Scyliorhinus torazame (assembly GCF_047496885.1). Lineage (NCBI taxonomy): Eukaryota > Metazoa > Chordata > Chondrichthyes > Carcharhiniformes > Scyliorhinidae > Scyliorhinus > Scyliorhinus torazame. The sequence continues at coordinate 182,367 of NW_027308007.1, read as the reverse complement.
GACCATCCACAGTCTGGTGTCAGGCTCCAGGCCGTGCTGAAGGAGGCGACCCCGTTCTTTAACCAGCTCCTTGTTATATCAGATTTGACAGGACCATCCACAGCCTGGTGTCAGGCTCCAGGCCGTGCTGAAGGAGGCGACTCCGTTCTGTAACCAGTTCCTTGTTATATCAGATTTGACAGGACCATCCACAGCCTGGTGTCAGGCTCCAGGCCGTGCTGAAGGAGGGGACACCGTTCTGTAACCAGCTCCGTGTTATATCAGATTTGACAGGACCATCCACAGCCTGGTGTCAGGCTCCAGGCCGTGCTGAAGGAGGCGACACCATTCTGTAACCAGCTCCGTGTTATATCAGATTTGGCAGGTCCATACACAGCCTGCTGTCAGGCTCCAGGCCGTGCTGAAGGAGGCGACACCGTTCTGTAACCAGCTCCTTGTTATATCAGATTTGGCAGGACCATCCATAGCCTGGTGTCAGGCTCCAGGCCGTGCTGAAGGAGGTGACACCGTTCTGTAATCAGCTCCTTGTTGTATCAGATTTAACTGGACCATCCACAGCCTGGTGTCAGGCTCCAGGCCGTGCTGAAGGAGGCAACACCGTTCTGTAACAAGCTCCTTGATATATCAGATTTGACAGGACCATCCACTGCCTGGTGTCAGGCTCCAGGCCGTGCTGAAGGAGGCGACACCATTACGTAACCAGCTCCTTGTTATTTCAGATTTGACAGGCCCATCCGTAGCCTGGTGTCAGGCTCCAGGCCGTGCTGAAGGAGGCGACACCGTTCTGTAACCAGCTCCTTGTTATATCAGATTTGACAGGCCCATCCATAGCCTGGTGTCAGGCTCCAGGCCGTGCTGAAGGAGGCGACACCGTTTTGTAACCAGCTCCTTGTTATATCAGATTTGACAGGCCCATCCACAGCCTGGTGTCAGGATCCAGGCCGTGCTGAAGGAGGCGACACTGTTCTGTAACCAGCACCTTGTTATAACAGATTTGACAGGACCATCCACAGCCTGGTGTCAGGCCCCAAGCCGTGCTGAAGGAGGCGACACCGTTCTGTAACCAGCTCCTTGTTATATCAGATTTGACAGGACCATCCACAGCCTGGTGTCAGGCTCCAGGCCGTGCTGAAGGAGGCGACACCGTTCTGTAACCAGCTCCTTGTTATATCAGATTTGACAGGACCATCCACAGCCTGGTGTCAGGCTCCAGGCCGTGCTGAAGGAGGCAACACCGTTCTGTAACCAGCTCCTTGTTATATCAGATTTGACAGGACCATCCACAGCCTGGTGTCAGGCTCCAGGCCGCGCTGAAGGAGGCGACACCGTTCTGTAACCAGCTCCTTGTTATATCAGATTTGATAGGACCATCCACAGCCTGGTGTCAGGCTCCAGGCCGTGCTGAAGGAGGCGACACCGTTCTGTAACCAGCTCCGTGTTATATCAGATTTGACAGGACCATCCACAGCCTGGTGTCAGGCTCCAGGCCGCGCTGAAGGAGGCGACACCGTTCTGTAACCAGCTCCGTGTTATATCAGATTTGGCAGGACCATACACAGCCTCGTGTCAGGCTCCAGGCCGTGCTGAAAGAGGCGACACCGTTCTGTAACAAGCACCGTGTTATATCAGATTTGACAGGACCATCCACAGCCTGGTGTCAGGCTCCAGGCCGTGCTGAAGGAGGCGACACCGTTCTGTAACCAGCTCCTTGTTATATCAGATTTGGCAGGACCATCCATAGCCTGGTGTCAGGCTCCAGGCCGTGCTGAAGGAGGTGACACCGTTCTGTAACCAGCTCCTTGTTATATCAGATTTGACAGGACCATCCACAGCCTGGTGTCAGGCTCCAGGCCGTGCTGAAGGAGGCGACACCGTTCTGTAACCAGCACCTTGTTATATCAGATTTGGCAGGTCCATCCACAGCCTGGTTTCCGGCTCCAGGCCGTGCTGAAGGAGGCCACACCGTTCTGTAACCAGCACCTTGTTATATCAGATTTGACAGGAGCATCCACAGCCTGGTGTCAGGCTCCAGGCCGTGCTGAAGGAGGCGAAACCGTTCTGTAACCAGTTCCTTGATATATCAGATTTGACAGGACTATCCACAGCCTGGTGTCAGGCTCCAGGCCGTGCTGAAGGAGGCGACACTGTTCTGTAACCAGCACCGTGTTATAACAGATTTGACAGAACCATCCACAGCCTGGTGTCAGGCTCCAGGCCGTGCTGAAGGAGGCGATACCGTTCTGTAACAAGCACCGTGTTATATCAGATTTGACAGGACCATCCACAGCCTGGTGTCAGGCTCCAGGCCGTGCTGAAGGAGGCGACACCGTTCTGTAACCAGCTCCTTGTTATATCAGATTTGTCAGGACCATCCACAGTCTGGTGTCAGGCTCCAGGCCGTGCTGAAGGAGGCGACCCCGTTCTTTAACCAGCTCCTTGTTATATCAGATTTGACAGGACCATCCACAGCCTGGTGTCAGGCTCCAGGCCGTGCTGAAGGAGGCGACTCCGTTCTGTAACCAGTTCCTTGTTATATCAGATTTGACAGGACCATCCACAGCCTGGTGTCAGGCTCCAGGCCGTGCTGAAGGAGGGGACACCGTTCTGTAACCAGCTCCGTGTTATATCAGATTTGACAGGACCATCCACAGCCTGGTGTCAGGCTCCAGGCCGTGCTGAAGGAGGCGACACCATTCTGTAACCAGCTCCGTGTTATATCAGATTTGGCAGGTCCATACACAGCCTGCTGTCAGGCTCCAGGCCGTGCTGAAGGAGGCGACACCGTTCTGTAACCAGCTCCTTGTTATATCAGATTTGGCAGGACCATCCATAGCCTGGTGTCAGGCTCCAGGCCGTGCTGAAGGAGGTGACACCGTTCACTAACCAGCTCCTTGTTATATCAGATTTGACAGGACCATCCACAGCCTGGTGTCAGGCTCCAGTCCGTGCTGAAGGAGGCGAAACCGTTCTGCAACCAGCTCCTTGGTATAACCGATTTGACAGGACCATCCACAGCCTGGTGTCAGGACCCAGGCCGTGCTGAAGGAGGCGACACCGTTCTATAACCAGCACCGTGTTATATCAGATTTGACAGGACCATCCACAGCCTGGTGTTAGGCTCCAGGCCGTGCTGAAGGAGGCGACACCGTTCTGTAACCAGCTCCTTGTTATATCAGATTTGACAGGACCATCCACAGCCTGGTGTCAGGCTCCAGGCCGTGCTGAAGGAGGCGATACCGTTCTGTAACCAGCACCGTGTTATATATGATTTGACAGGACCATCCACAGCCTGGTGTCAGGCTCCAGGCCGTGCTGAAGGAAGCGACACCGTTCTGTAACCAGCTCAGTGTTATGTGAGATTTGACAGGACCATCCACAGCCAGGTGTCAGGCTCCAGGCCGTGCTGAAGGAGGCGACACCGTTCTGTAAACAGCTCCTTGTTTCTCTCAGATTTGACTGGACCATCCACATCCTGGTGTCAGGCTCCAGGACGTGCTGAAGGACGCGACACCGTACTGTAACCTGCTCCTTGTTATATCAGATTTCACAGGACCATCCACAGCCTGGTGTCAGGCTCCAGGCCGTGCTGAAGGAGGCGACACCGTTCTGTAACCAGCTCCTTGTTATATCAGATTTGACAGGACCATCCACAGCCTGGTGTCAGGCTCCAGGCCGTGCTGAAGGGGGTGACACCGTCCTGTACCCAGCTCCATGTTATATCAGATTTGACAGGACCATCCACAGCCTGGTGTCAGGCTCCAGGCCGTGCTGAAGGAGGCGATACCGTTCTGTAACCAGCACCGTGTTACATCAGATTTGACAGGACCATCCACAGCCTGGTGTCAGGCTCCATGCCGTGCTGAAGGAGGCGACACCGTTCTGTAACCAGCTCCATGTTCTATCAGATTTGACAGGACCATCCACAGCCTGGTGTCAGGCTCCAGGCCGTGCTGAAGGAGGCGACACCGTTCTGTAATCAGCTCCTTGTTATATCAGATTTGACAGGACCAACCACAGCCCAATGTCAAGCTCCAGGCCGTGCTGAAGGAGGCGACACCGTTCTGTAACCAGCTCCTTGTTATATCAGATTTGACAGGACCATCCACAGCCTGGTATCAGGCTCCAAGCCATGCTGAAGGAGGCGACACCGGTCTGTAACCAGCTTAGTGTTATGTGAGATTTGACAGGGCCATCCACAGTCTGGTGTCAGGCTCCAGGCCGTGCTGAAGGAGGCGACACCGTTATGTAACCAGCACCGTGTTATATCAGATTTGACAGGACCATCCACAGTCTGGTTTCAGGCTCCAGGCCGTGCTGAAGGAGGCGACAACTTTCTGTAACCAGCTCCTTGTTATATCAATTTTGACAGGACCATCCACAGCCTGGTGTCAGGCTCCAGGCCGTGCTGAAGGAGGCGACACCGTTCTGTAACCAGCACCTTGTTATATCAGATTTGACAGGACCATCCACAGCCTGGTGTCAGGCTCCAGGCCGTGCTGAAGGAGGCGACACCGTTCTGCAACCAGCTCCTTGTTATAACCGATTTGACAGGACCATCCACAGCCTGGTGTCAGGCTCGAGGCCGTGCTGAAGGAGGCGACACCGTTCTATAACCAGCACCGTGTTATATCAGATCTGACAGGACCATCCACAGCCTGGTGTCAGGCTCCAGGCCGTGCTGGAAGAGGCGACACCGTTCTGTAACCAGCACCGTGTTATATCAGATTTGACAGGACCATCCACAGCCTGGTGTCAGGCTCCAGGCCGTGCTGAAGGAGGCGACACCGTTCTGTAACCAGCTCCTTGTTATATCAGATTTGACAGGACCATCCACAGCCTGGTGTCAGGCTCCAGGCCGTGCTGAAGGAGGTGACACCGTTCTGTACCCAGCTCCTTGTTATATCAGATTTGACAGGACCATCCACAGCCTGGTGTCAGGCTCCAGGCCGTGCTAAAGGAGGTGACACCGTTCTGTAACCAGCTCCTTTTTATATCAGATTCGACAGGAACATCCACAGCCTGGTGTCAGGCTCCAGGCCGTGCTGAAGGAGGCGACACCTTTCTGGAACCAGCTCCTTGTTATATCAGATTTGACAGGACCATCCACAGCCTGGTGTCAGGCTCCAGGCCGTGCTGAAGGAGGCGACAAAGTTCTGTAACCAGCTCAGCGTTGTATCAGATTTGACAGGACCATCCACAGCCTGGTGTCAGGCTCCAGGCCGTGCTGAAGGAGGTGACACCGTTCTGTAATCAGCTGCTTGTTGTATCAGATTTAATTGGACCATCCACAGCCTGGTGTCAGGCTCCAGGCCGTGCTGAAGGGGGCGACACCGTTCTGTAACCAGCACCTTGTTATATCAGATTTGACAGGACCATCCACAGACTGGTGTCAGGCTCCAGGCCGTGCTGAAGGAGGCGACACCGTTCTGTAACGAGCTCCTTGTTATATCAGGTTTGACAGGACCATCCACAGCCTGGTGTCAGGCTCCAGGCCGTGCTGAAGGAGGCGACACCGTTCCGTAACCAGCTCCTTGTTATATCAGATTTGACAGGACCATCCACAGCCTGGTGTCAGGCTCCAGGCCGTGCTGAAGGAGGCGACACCGTTCTGTAACCAGCTCAGTGTTATGTGAGATTTGACAGGACCATCCACAGCCTGGTGTCAGGCTCCAGGCCGTGCTGAAGGAGGCGACACCGTTCTGTAACCAGCACCGTGTTATATCAGATTTGACAGGACCATCCACAGCCTGGTGTCAGGCTCCAGGCCGTGCTGAAGGAGGTGACACCGTTCTGTAATCAGCTCCTTGTTGTATCAGATTTAACTGGGCCATCCACAGCCTGGTGTCAGGCTCCAGGCCGTGCTGAAGGAGGCGACACCTTTCTGTAACAAGCTCCTTGTTATATCAGATTTGACAGGACCATCCACAGAATGGTGTCAGGCTCCAGGCCGTGGTGAAGGAGACGACACCGTTCCGTAACCAGCTCCTTGTTATTTCAGATTTGACAGGACCATCCACAGCCTGGTGTCAGGCTCCAGGCCGTGCTGAAGGAGGCGACTCCGTTCTGTAACCAGTTCCTTGTTATATCAGATTTGACAGGACCATCCACAGCCTGGTGTCAGGCTCCAGGCCGTGCTGAAGGAGGCGACACCGTTCTGGAACCAGCTCCTTGTGACAACCGATTTGACAGGACCATCCACAGCCTGGTGTCAGGCTCCAGGCCGTGATGAAGGAGGCGACACCGTTCTGTATCCAGATCTTTGTTATATCAGATTTGACAGGCCCATCCACAGTCTGGTGTCAGGCTCCAGGCCGTGCTGAAGGAGGCGACACCGTTTTGTAACCAGCACCTTGTTATATCAGATTTGACAGGCCCATCCATAGCGTGGTGTCAGGCTCCAGACCGTGCTAAAGGAGGCGACACCGTTCTGTAACCAGCTCCTTGTTATATCAGATTTGACAGGACCATCCACAGCCTGGTGTCAGGCCCCAGGCCGTGCTGAAGGAGGCGACACCGTTCTGTAACCAGCTCCTTGTTATATCAGAGTTGACAGGACCATCCACAGCCTGGTGTCAGGCTCCAGGCTGTGCTGAAGGAGGTGACACCGTTCTGTAACCAGCTCCTTGTTATATCAGATTTGACAGGACCATCCACAGCCTGGTGTCAGGCTCCAGGCCGTGCTGAAGGAGGCGATACCGTTCTGTAACCAGCACCGTGTTATATATGATTTGACAGGACCATCCACAGCCTGGTGTCAGGCTCCAGGCCGTGCTGAAGGAAGCGACACCGTTCTGTAACCAGCTCAGTGTTATGTGAGATTTGTCAGGACCATCCACAGCCAGGTGTCAGGCTCCAGGCCGTGCTGAAGGAGGCGACACCGTTCTGTAAACAGCTCCTTGTTTCTCTCAGATTTGACTGGACCATCCACATCCTGGTGTCAGGCTCCAGGACGTGCTGAAGGACGCGACACCGTACTGTAACCTGCTCCTTGTTATATCAGATTTCACAGGACCATCCACAGCCTGGTGTCAGGCTCCAGGCCGTGCTGAAGGAGGCGACACCGTTCTGTAACCAGCTCCTTGTTATATCAGATTTGACAGGACCATCCACAGCCTGGTGTCAGGCTCCAGGCCGTGCTGAAGGGGGTGACACCGTCCTGTACCCAGCTCCATGTTATATCAGATTTGACAGGACCATCCACAGCCTGGTGTCAGGCTCCAGGCCGTGCTGAAGGAGGCGATACCGTTCTGTAACCAGCACCGTGTTACATCAGATTTGACAGGACCATCCACAGCCTGGTGTCAGGCTCCATGCCGTGCTGAAGGAGGCGACACCGTTCTGTAACCAGCTCCATGTTCTATCAGATTTGACAGGACCATCCACAGCCTGGTGTCAGGCTCCAGGCCGTGCTGAAGGAGGCGACACCGTTCTGTAATCAGCTCCTTGTTATATCAGATTTGACAGGACCAACCACAGCCCAATGTCAGGCTCCAGGCCGTGCTGAAGGAGGCGACACCTTTCTGTAACCAGCTCCTTGTTATATCAGATTTGACAGGACCATCCACAGCCTGGTATCAGGCTCCAAGCCATGCTGAAGGAGGCGACACCGGTCTGTAACCAGCTTAGTGTTATGTGAGATTTGACAGGGCCATCCACAGACTGGTGTCAGGCTCCAGGCCGTGCTGAAGGAGGCGACACCGTTATGTAACCAGCACCGTGTTATATCAGATTTGACAGGACCATCCACAGTCTGGTTTCAGGCTCCAGGCCGTGCTGAAGGAGGCGACACCTTTCTGTAACCAGCTCCTTGTTATATCAGATTTGACAGGACCATCAACAGCCTGGTGTCAGGCTCCAGGCTGTGCTGAAGGAGGTGACACCGTTCTGTAACCAGCTCCTTGTTCTATCAGATTTGACAGGACCATCCACAGTCTCGTGTCAGGCTCCAGGCCGTGCTGAAGGAGGCGACACCGATCTCTAACCAGCTCCTTGTTATAACAGATTTGACAGGACCATCCACAGCCTGGTGTCAGGCCCCAAGCCGTGCTGAAGGAGGCGACACCGTTCTGTAACCAGCTCCTTGTTGTATCAGATTTGACAGGACCATCCACAGCCTGGTGTCAGGCTGCAGGCTGTGCTGAAGGAGGCGACACCGTTCTGTAACCAGCTCCTTGTTATAGCAGATTTGACAGGACCATCCACAGCCTGGTGTCAGGCTCCAGGCTGTGCTGAAGGAGGTGACACCGTTCTGTAACCAGCTCCTTGTTATATCAGATTTGACAGGACCATCAACAGCCTGGTGTCAGGCTCCAGGCTGTGCTGAAGGAGGTGACACCGTTCTGTAACCAGCTCCTTGTTCTATCAGATTTGACAGGACCATCCACAGTCTCGTGTCAGGCTCCAGGCCGTGCTGAAGGAGGCGACACCGATCTCTAACCAGCTCCTTGTTATAACAGATTTGACAGGACCATCCACAGCCTGGTGTCAGGCCCCAAGCCGTGCTGAAGGAGGCGACACCGTTCTGTAACCAGCTCCTTGTTGTATCAGATTTGACAGGACCATCCACAGCCTGGTGTCAGGCTGCAGGCTGTGCTGAAGGAGGCGACACCGTTCTGTAACCAGCTCCTTGTTATAGCAGATTTGACAGGACCATCCACAGCCTGGTGTCAGGCTGCAGGCTGTGCTGAAGGAGGCGACACCGTTCTGTAACCAGCTCCTTGTTATAGCAGATTTGACAGGGCCATCCACAGCCTGGTGTCAGGCCCCAAGCCGTGCTGAAGGAGGCGACACCGTTCTGTAACCAGCTCCTTGTTGTATCAGATTTGACAGGACCATCCACAGCCTGGTGTCCGGCTCCAGGCCGTGCTGAAGGTGGCGACACTGTTCTGTAACCAGCACCGTGTTATATCAGATTTGACAGAACCATCCACAGCCTGGTGTCAGGCTCCAGGCCGTGCTGAAGGAGGCGACATCGTTCTGTAACCAGCTCCTTGTTGTATCAGATTTGACAGGACCATCCACAGCCTGGTGTCAGGCTCCAGGCCGTGCTGAAGGAGGCGAAACCGTTCTGTAATCAGCACCTTGTTATATGAGATTTGACAGGACCATCCACAGCCTGGTGTCAGGCTCAAGGCCGTGCTGAAGGAGGCGACACCGTTCTGTAACCAGCACCTTGTTATATGAGATTTGACAGGACCATCCACAGCCTGGTGTCAGGCTCCAGGCCTTGCTGAAGGAGGTGAGACCGTTCTGTAACCAGCACCGTGTTATATCAGATTTGACAGGACAATCCACAGCCTGGTGTCAGGCTCCAGGCCGTGCTGAAGGTGGCGACACTGTTCTGTAACCAGCACCGTGTTATATCAGATTTGACAGAACCATCCGCAGCCTGGTGTCAGGCTCCAGGCCGTGCTGAAGGAGGCGACACCGTTCTGTAACCAGCTCCTTGTTGTATCAGATTTGACAGGACCATCCACAGCCTGGTGTCAGGCTCCAGGCCGTGCTGAACGAGGCGAAACCGTTCTGTAACCAGCTCCTTGTTATATGAGATTTGACAGGACCATCAACAGCCTGGTGTCAGGCTCCAGGCTGTGCTGAAGGAGGTGACACCGTTCTGTAACCAGCTCCTTGTTCTATCAGATTTGACAGGACCATCCACAGTCTCGTGTCAGGCTCCAGGCCGTGCTGAAGGAGGCGACACCGATCTCTAACCAGCTCCTTGTTATAACAGATTTGACAGGACCATCCACAGCCTGGTGTCAGGCCCCAAGCCGTGCTGAAGGAGGCGACACCGTTCTGTAACCAGCTCCTTGTTGTATCAGATTTGACAGGACCATCCACAGCCTGGTGTCAGGCTGCAGGCTGTGCTGAAGGAGGCGACACCGTTCTGTAACCAGCTCCTTGTTATAGCAGATTTGACAGGACCATCCACAGCCTGGTGTCAGGCTGCAGGCTGTGCTGAAGGAGGCGACACCGTTCTGTAACCAGCTCCTTGTTATAGCAGATTTGACAGGGCCATCCACAGCCTGGTGTCAGGCCCCAAGCCGTGCTGAAGGAGGCGACACCGTTCTGTAACCAGCTCCTTGTTGTATCAGATTTGACAGGACCATCCACAGCCTGGTGTCCGGCTCCAGGCCGTGCTGAAGGAGGCGACACCGTTCTGTAACCAGCTCCTTGTTGTATCAGATTTGACAGGACCATCCACAGCCTGGTGTCAGGCTCCAGGCCGTGCTGAAGGAGGCGAAACCGTTCTGTAACCAGCTCCTTGTTATATTAGATTTGATATGAGCATCCACAGCCTGGTGTCAGGCTCCAGGCCGTGCTGAAGGTGGCGACACTGTTCTGTAACCAGCACCGTGTTATATCAGATTTGACAGGACCATCCACAGCCTGGTGTCAGGCTCAAGGCCGTGCTGAAGGAGGCGACACCGTTCTGTAACCAGCACCTTGTTATATGAGATTTGACAGGACCATCCACAGCCTGGTGTCAGGCTCCAGGCCGTGCTGAAGGAGGTGAGACCGTTCTGTAACCAGCACCGTGTTATATCAGATTTGACAGGACAATCCACAGCCTGTTGTCAGGCTCGAGGCCGTGCTGAAAGAGGCGACACCTTTCTGTAACCATCTCCTTGTTATATCAGATTTGACAGGACCATCCACAGCCTGGTGTCAGGCTCCAGGCCGTGCTGAAGGAGGCGACACCGTTCTGTAACCAGCACCTTGTTATATCAGATTTGACAGGACCATCCACAGACTGGTGTCAGGCTCCAGGCCGTGCTGAAGGAGGCGACACCTTTCTGTAACAAGCTCCTTGTTATATCAGATTTGACAGGACCATCCACAGCCTGGTGTCAGGCTCCAGGCCGTGCTGAAGGAGGCGACACCTTTCTGTAACAAGCTCCTTGTTATATCAGATTTGACAGGACCATCCACAGCCTGGTGTCAGGCTCCAGGCCGTGCTGAAGGAGGCGACACCTTTCTGTAACAAGCTCCTTGTTATATCAGATTTGACAGGACCATCCACAGCCTGGTGTCAGGCTCTAGGCCGTGCTGAAGGAGACGACACCGTTCCGTAACCAGCTCCTTGTTATTTCAGATTTGACAGGACCATCCACAGCCTGATGTCAGGCTCCAGGCCGTGCTGAAGGAGGCGACACCGTTCTGTAACCAGCTCCTTGTTATATCAGGTTTGACAGGAACATCCACAGCCTGGTGTCAGGCTCCAGGACGTGCTGAAGGAGGCGACACCGTTCTGGAACCAGCTCCTTGTGACAACCGATTTGACAGGACCATCCACAGCCTGGTGTCAGGCTCCAGGCCGTGATGAAGGAGGCGACACCGTTCTGTATCCAGATCTTTGTTATATCAGATTTGACAGGCCCATCCACAGTCTGGTGTCAGGCTCCAGGCCGTGCTGAAGGAGGCGACACCGTTTTGTAACCAGCACCTTGTTATATCAGATTTGACAGGCCCATCCATAGCCTGGTGTCAGGCTCCAGACCGTGCTAAAGGAGGCGACACCGTTCTGTAACCAGCTCCTTGTTATATCAGATTTGACAGGACCATCCACAGTCTCGTGTCAGGCTCCAGGCCGTGCTGAAGGAGGCGACACCGATCTCTAACCAGCTCCTTGTTATAACAGATTTGACAGGACCATCCACAGCCTGGTGTCAGGCCCCAAGCCGTGCTGAAGGAGGCGACACCGTTCTGTAACCAGCTCCTTGTTGTATCAGATTTGACAGGACCATCCACAGCCTGGTGTCAGGCTGCAGGCTGTGCTGAAGGAGGCGACACCGTTCTGTAACCAGCTCCTTGTTATAGCAGATTTGACAGGACCATCCACAGCCTGGTGTCAGGCTGCAGGCTGTGCTGAAGGAGGCGACACCGTTCTGTAACCAGCTCCTTGTTATAGCAGATTTGACAGGGCCATCCACAGCCTGGTGTCAGGCCCCAAGCCGTGCTGAAGGAGGCGACACCGTTCTGTAACCAGCTCCTTGTTGTATCAGATTTGACAGGACCATCCACAGCCTGGTGTCAGGCTCCAGGCCGTGCTGAAGGAGGCGACACCGTTCTGTAACCAGCTCCTTGTTATATCAGATTTGACAGGACCATCCACAGCCTGGTGTCAGGCTCCAGGCCGTGCTGAAGGAGGTGACACCGTTCTGTACCCAGCTCCTTGTTATATCAGATTTGACAGGACCATCCACAGCCTGGTGTCAGGCTCCAGGCCGTGCTAAAGGAGGTGACACCGTTCTGTAACCAGCTCCTTTTTATATCAGATTCGACAGAAACATCCACAGCCTGGTGTCAGGCTCCAGGCCGTGCTGAAGGAGGCGACACCTTTCTGGAACCAGCTCCTTGTTATATCAGATTTGACAGGACCATCCACAGCCTGGTGTCAGGCTCCAGGCCGTGCTGAAGGAGGCGACAAAGTTCTGTAACCAGCTCAGCGTTGTATCAGATTTGACAGGACCATCCACAGCCTGGTGTCAGGCTCCAGGCCGTGCTGAAGGAGGTGACACCGTTCTGTAATCAGCTGCTTGTTGTATCAGATTTAATTGGACCATCCACAGCCTGGTGTCAGGCTCCAGGCCGTGCTGAAGGGGGCGACACCGTTCTGTAACCAGCACCTTGTTATATCAGATTTGAGAGGACCATCCACAGACTGGTGTCAGGCTCCAGGCCGTGCTGAAGGAGGCGACACCGTTCTGTAACGAGCTCCTTGTTATATCAGGTTTGACAGGACCATCCACAGCCTGGTGTCAGGCTCCAGGCCGTGCTGAAGGAGGCGACACCGTTCCGTAACCAGCTCCTTGTTATATCAGATTTGACAGGACCATCCACAGCCTGGTGTCAGGCTCCAGGCCGTGCTGAAGGAGGCGACACCGTTCTGTAACCAGCTCAGTGTTATGTGAGATTTGACAGGACCATCCACAGCCTGGTGTCAGGCTCCAGGCCGTGCTGAAGGAGGCGACACCGTTCTGTAACCAGCACCGTGTTATATCAGATTTGACAGGACCATCCACAGCCTGGTGTCAGGCTCCAGGCCGTGCTGAAGGAGGTGACACCGTTCTGTAATCAGCTCCTTGTTGTATCAGATTTAACTGGGCCATCCACAGCCTGGTGTCAGGCTCCAGGCCGTGCTGAAGGAGGCGACACCGTTCTGTAACCAGCACCTTGTTATATCAGATTTGACAGGACCATCCACAGACTGGTGTCAGGCTCCAGGCCGTGCTGAAGGAGGCGACACCTTTCTGTAACAAGCTCCTTGTTATATCAGATTTGACAGGACCATCCACAGCCTGGTGTCAGGCTCCAGGCCGTGCTGAAGGAGACGACACCGTTCCGTAACCAGCTCCTTGTTATTTCAGATTTGACAGGACCATCCACAGCCTGGTGTCAGGCTCCAGGCCGTGCTGAAGGAGGCGACACCGTTCTGTAACCAGCTGCTTGTTATATCACGTTTGACAGGAACATCCACAGCCTGGTGTCAGGCTCCAGGACGTGCTGAAGGAGGCGACACCGTTCTGGAACCAGCTCCTTGTGACAACCGATTTGACAGGACCATCCACAGCCTGGTGTCAGGCTCCAGGCCGTGATGAAGGAGGCGACACCGTTCTGTATCCAGATCTTTGTTATATCAGATTTGACAGGCCCATCCACAGTCTGGTGTCAGGCTCCAGGCCGTGCTGAAGGAGGCGACACCGTTTTGTAACCAGCACCTTGTTATATCAGATTTGACAGGCCCATCCATAGCCTGGTGTCAGGCTCCAGACCGTGCTAAAGGAGGCGACACCGTTCTGTAACCAGCTCCTTGTTATATCAGATTTGACAGGACCATCCACAGCCTGGTGTCAGGCTCCAGGCCGTGCTGAAGGAGGCTACACCGATCTCTAACCAGCTCCTTGTTATAACAGATTTGACAGGACCATCCACAGCCTGGTGTCAGGCCCCAAGCCGTGCTGAAGGAGGCGACACCGTTCTGTAACCAGCTCCTTGTTGTATCAGATTTGACAGGACCATCCACAGCCTGGTGTCAGGCTGCAGGCTGTGCTGAAGGAGGCGACACCGTTCTGTAACCAGCTCTTTGTTATAGCAGATTTGACAGGACCATCCACAGCCTGGTGTCAGGCTGCAGGCTGTGCTGAAGGAGGCGACACCGTTCTGTAACCAGCTCCTTGTTATAGCAGATTTGACAGGGCCATCCACAGCCTGGTGTCAGGCCCCAAGCCGTGCTGAAGGAGGCAACACCGTTCTGTAACCAGCTCCTTGTTATATCAGATTTGACAGGACCATCCACAGCCTGGTGTCAGGCTCCAGGCCGCGCTGAAGGAGGCGACACCGTTCTGTAACAAGCACCGTGTTATATCAGATTTGACAGGACCATCCACAGCCTGGTGTCAGGCTCCAGGCCGTGCTGAAGGAGGCGACACCGTTCTGTAACCAGCTCCTTGTTATATCAGATTTGGCAGGACCATCCATAGCCTGGTGTCAGGCTCCAGGCCGTGCTGAAGGAGGTGACACCGTTCTGTAACCAGCTCCTTGTTATATCAGATTTGACAGGACCATCCACAGCCTGGTGTCAGGCTCCAGGCCGTGCTGAAGGAGGCGACACCGTTCTGTAACCAGCACCTTGTTATATCAGATTTGGCAGGTCCATCCACAGCCTGGTTTCCGGCTCCAGGCCGTGCTGAAGGAGGCCACACCGTTCTGTAACCAGCACCTTGTTATATCAGATTTGACAGGAGCATCCACAGCCTGGTGTCAGGCTCCAGGCCGTGCTGAAGGAGGCGAAACCGTTCTGTAACCAGTTCCTTGATATATCAGATTTGACAGGACTATCCACAGCCTGGTGTCAGGCTCCAGGCCGTGCTGAAGGAGGCGACACTGTTCTGTAACCAGCACCGTGTTATAACAGATTTGACAGAACCATCCACAGCCTGGTGTCAGGCTCCAGGCCGTGCTGAAGGAGGCGATACCGTTCTGTAACAAGCACCGTGTTATATCAGATTTGACAGGACCATCCACAGCCTGGTGTCAGGCTCCAGGCCGTGCTGAAGGAGGCGACACCGTTCTGTAACCAGCTCCTTGTTATATCAGATTTGTCAGGACCATCCACAGTCTGGTGTCAGGCTCCAGGCCGTGCTGAAGGAGGCGACCCCGTTCTTTAACCAGCTCCTTGTTATATCAGATTTGACAGGACCATCCACAGCCTGGTGTCAGGCTCCAGGCCGTGCTGAAGGAGGCGACTCCGTTCTGTAACCAGTTCCTTGTTATATCAGATTTGACAGGACCATCCACAGCCTGGTGTCAGGCTCCAGGCCGTGCTGAAGGAGGGGACACCGTTCTGTAACCAGCTCCGTGTTATATCAGATTTGACAGGACCATCCACAGCCTGGTGTCAGGCTCCAGGCCGTGCTGAAGGAGGCGACACCATTCTGTAACCAGCTCCGTGTTATATCAGATTTGGCAGGACCATACACAGCCTGCTGTCAGGCTCCAGGCCGTGCTGAAGGAGGCGACACCGTTCTGTAACCAGCTCCTTGTTATATCAGATTTGGCAGGACCATCCATAGCCTGGTGTCAGGCTCCAGGCCGTGCTGAAGGAGGTGACACCGTTCACTAACCAGCTCCTTGTTATATCAGATTTGACAGGACCATCCACAGCCTGGTGTCAGGCTCCAGTCCGTGCTGAAGGAGGCGAAACCGTTCTGCAACCAGCTCCTTGGTATAACCGATTTGACAGGACCATCCACAGCCTGGTGTCAGGATCCAGGCCGTGCTGAAGGAGGCGACACCGTTCTATAACCAGCACCGTGTTATATCAGATTTGACAGGACCATCCACAGCCTGGTGTCAGGCTCCAGGCCGTGCTGAAGGAGGCGACACCGTTCTGTAACCAGCTCCTTGTTATATCAGATTTGACAGGACCATCCACAGCCTGGTGTCAGGCTCCAGGCCGTGCTGAAGGAGGCGATACCGTTCTGTAACCAGCACCGTGTTATATATGATTTGACAGGACCATCCACAGCCTGGTGTCAGGCTCCAGGCCGTGCTGAAGGAAGCGACACCGTTCTGTAACCAGCTCAGTGTTATGTGAGATTTGACAGGACCATCCAGAGCCAGGTGTCAGGCTCCAGGCCGTGCTGAAGGAGGCGACACCGTTCTGTAAACAGCTCCTTGTTTCTCTCAGATTTGACTGGACCATCCACATCCTGGTGTCAGGCTCCAGGACGTGCTGAAGGACGCGACACCGTTCTGTAACCAGCTCCTTGTTATATCAGATTTGACAGGACCATCCACAGCCTGGTGTCAGGCTCCAGGCCGTGCTGAAGGGGGTGACACCGTCCTGTACCCAGCTCCATGTTATATCAGATTTGACAGGACCATCCACAGCCTGGTGTCAGGCTCCAGGCCGTACTGAAGGAGGCGATACCGTTCTGTAACCAGCACCGTGTTACATCAGATTTGACAGGACCATCCACAGCCTGGTGTCAGGCTCCATGCCGTGCTGAAGGAGGCGACACCGTTCTGTAACCAGCTCCATGTTCTATCAGATTTGACAGGACCATCCACAGCCTGGTGTCAGGCTCCAGGCCGTGCTGAAGGAGGCGACACCGTTCTGTAATCAGCTCCTTGTTATATCAGATTTGACAGGACCAACCACAGCCCAATGTCAAGCTCCAGGCCGTGCTGAAGGAGGCGACACCGTTCTGTAACCAGCTCCTTGTTATATCAGATTTGACAGGACCATCCACAGCCTGGTATCAGGCTCCAAGCCATGCTGAAGGAGGCGACACCGGTCTGTAACCAGCTTAGTGTTATGTGAGATTTGACAGGGCCATCCACAGTCTGGTGTCAGGCTCCAGGCCGTGCTGAAGGAGGCGACACCGTTATGTAACCAGCACCGTGTTATATCAGATTTGACAGGACCATCCACAGTCTGGTTTCAGGCTCCAGGCCGTGCTGAAGGAGGCGACAACTTTCTGTAACCAGCTCCTTGTTATATCAATTTTGACAGGACCATCCACAGCCTGGTGTCAGGCTCCAGGCCGTGCTGAAGGAGGCGACACCGTTCTGTAACCAGCACCTTGTTATATCAGATTTGACAGGACCATCCACAGACTGGTGTCAGGCTCCAGGCCGTGCTGAAGGAGGCGACACCTTTCTGTAACAAGCTCCTTGTTATATCAGATTTGACAGGACCATCCACAGCCTGGTGTCAGGCTCCAGGCCGTGCTGAAGGAGACGACACCGTTCCGTAACCAGCTCCTTGTTATTTCAGATTTGACAGGACCATCCACAGCCTGGTGTCAGGCTCCAGGCCGTGCTGAAGGAGGCGACACCGTTCTGTAACCAGCTGCTTGTTATATCACGTTTGACAGGAACATCCACAGCCTGGTGTCAGGCTCCAGGACGTGCTGAAGGAGGCGACACCGTTCTGGAACCAGCTCCTTGTGACAACCGATTTGACAGGACCATCCACAGCCTGGTGTCAGGCTCCAGGCCGTGATGAAGGAGGCGACACCGTTCTGTATCCAGATCTTTGTTATATCAGATTTGACAGGCCCATCCACAGTCTGGTGTCAGGCTCCAGGCCGTGCTGAAGGAGGCGACACCGTTTTGTAACCAGCACCTTGTTATATCAGATTTGACAGGCCCATCCATAGCCTGGTGTCAGGCTCCAGACCGTGCTAAAGGAGGCGACACCGTTCTGTAACCAGCTCCTTGTTATATCAGATTTGACAGGACCATCCACAGCCTGGTGTCAGGCCCCAGGCCGTGCTGAAGGAGGCGACACCGTTCTGTAACCAGCTCCTTGTTATATCAGAGTTGACAGGACCATCCACAGCCTGGTGTCAGGCTCCAGGCTGTGCTGAAGGAGGTGACACCGTTCTGTAACCAGCTCCTTGTTATATCAGATTTGACAGGACCATCAACAGCCTGGTGTCAGGCTCCAGGCTGTGCTGAAGGAGGTGACACCGTTCTGTAACCAGCTCCTTGTTCTATCAGATTTGACAGGACCATCCACAGTCTCGTGTCAGGCTCCAGGCCGTGCTGAAGGAGGCGACACCGATCTCTAACCAGCTCCTTGTTATAACAGATTTGACAGGACCATCCACAGCCTGGTGTCAGGCCCCAAGCCGTGCTGAAGGAGGCGACACCGTTCTGTAACCAGCTCCTTGTTGTATCAGATTTGACAGGACCATCCACAGCCTGGTGTCAGGCTGCAGGCTGTGCTGAAGGAGGCGACACCGTTCTGTAACCAGCTCTTTGTTATAGCAGATTTGACAGGACCATCCACAGCCTGGTGTCAGGCTGCAGGCTGTGCTGAAGGAGGCGACACCGTTCTGTAACCAGCTCCTTGTTATAGCAGATTTGACAGGGCCATCCACAGCCTGGTGTCAGGCCCCAAGCCGTGCTGAAGGAGGCAACACCGTTCTGTAACCAGCTCCTTGTTATATCAGATTTGACAGGACCATCCACAGCCTGGTGTCAGGCTCCAGGCCGCGCTGAAGGAGGCGACACCGTTCTGTAACCAGCTCCTTGTTATATCAGATTTGATAGGACCATCCACAGCCTGGTGTCAGGCTCCAGGCCGTGCTGAAGGAGGCGACACCGTTCTGTAACCAGCTCCGTGTTATATCAGATTTGACAGGACCATCCACAGCCTGGTGTCAGGCTCCAGGCCGCGCTGAAGGAGGCGACACCGTTCTGTAACCAGCTCCGTGTTATATCAGATTTGGCAGGACCATACACAGCCTCGTGTCAGGCTCCAGGCCGTGCTGAAAGAGGCGACACCGTTCTGTAACAAGCACCGTGTTATATCAGATTTGACAGGACCATCCACAGCCTGGTGTCAGGCTCCAGGCCGTGCTGAAGGAGGCGACACCGTTCTGTAACCAGCTCCTTGTTATATCAGATTTGGCAGGACCATCCATAGCCTGGTGTCAGGCTCCAGGCCGTGCTGAAGGAGGTGACACCGTTCTGTAACCAGCTCCTTGTTATATCAGATTTGACAGGGCCATCCACAGCCTGGTGTCAGGCTCCAGGCCGTGCTGAAGGAGGCGACACCGTTCTGTAACCAGCACCTTGTTATATCAGATTTGGCAGGTCCATCCACAGCCTGGTTTCCGGCTCCAGGCCGTGCTGAAGGAGGCCACACCGTTCTGTAACCAGCACCTTGTTATATCAGATTTGACAGGAGCATCCACAGCCTGGTGTCAGGCTCCAGGCCGTGCTGAAGGAGGCGAAACCGTTCTGTAACCAGTTCCTTGATATATCAGATTTGACAGGACTATCCACAGCCTGGTGTCAGGCTCCAGGCCGTGCTGAAGGAGGCGACACTGTTCTGTAACCAGCACCGTGTTATAACAGATTTGACAGAACCATCCACAGCCTGGTGTCAGGCTCCAGGCCGTGCTGAAGGAGGCGATACCGTTCTGTAACAAGCACCGTGTTATATCAGATTTGACAGGACCATCCACAGCCTGGTGTCAGGCTCCAGGCCGTGCTGAAGGAGGCGACACCGTTCTGTAACCAGCTCCTTGTTATATCAGATTTGTCAGGACCATCCACAGTCTGGTGTCAGGCTCCAGGCCGTGCTGAAGGAGGCGACCCCGTTCTTTAACCAGCTCCTTGTTATATCAGATTTGACAGGACCATCCACAGCCTGGTGTCAGGCTCCAGGCCGTGCTGAAGGAGGCGACTCCGTTCTGTAACCAGTTCCTTGTTATATCAGATTTGACAGGACCATCCACAGCCTGGTGTCAGGCTCCAGGCCGTGCTGAAGGAGGGGACACCGTTCTGTAACCAGCTCCGTGTTATATCAGATTTGACAGGACCATCCACAGCCTGGTGTCAGGCTCCAGGCCGTGCTGAAGGAGGCGACACCATTCTGTAACCAGCTCCGTGTTATATCAGATTTGGCAGGACCATCCACAGCCTGCTGTCAGGCTCCAGGCCGTGCTGAAGGAGGCGACACCGTTCTGTAACCAGCTCCTTGTTATATCAGATTTGGCAGGACCATCCATAGCCTGGTGTCAGGCTCCAGGCCGTGCTGAAGGAGGTGACACCGTTCACTAACCAGCTCCTTGTTATATCAGATTTGACAGGACCATCCACAGCCTGGTGTCAGGCTCCAGTCCGTGCTGAAGGAGGCGAAACCGTTCTGCAACCAGCTCCTTGGTATAACCGATTTGACAGGACCATCCACAGCCTGGTGTCAGGATCCAGGCCGTGCTGAAGGAGGCGACACCGTTCTATAACCAGCACCGTGTTATATCAGATTTGACAGGACCATCCACAGCCTGGTGTCAGGCTCCAGGCCGTGCTGAAGGAGGCGACACCGTTCTGTAACCAGCTCCTTGTTATATCAGATTTGACAGGACCATCCACAGCCTGGTGTCAGGCTCCAGGCCGTGCTGAAGGAGGCGATACCGTTCTGTAACCAGCACCGTGTTATATATGATTTGACAGGACCATCCACAGCCTGGTGTCAGGCTCCAGGCCGTGCTGAAGGAAGCGACACCGTTCTGTAACCAGCTCAGTGTTATGTGAGATTTGACAGGACCATCCACAGCCAGGTGTCAGGCTCCAGGCCGTGCTGAAGGAGGCGACACCGTTCTGTAAACAGCTCCTTGTTTCTCTCAGATTTGACTGGACCATCCACATCCTGGTGTCAGGCTCCAGGACGTGCTGAAGGACGCGACACCGTTCTGTAACCAGCTCCTTGTTATATCAGATTTGACAGGACCATCCACAGCCTGGTGTCAGGCTCCAGGCCGTGCTGAAGGGGGTGACACCGTCCTGTACCCAGCTCCATGTTATATCAGATTTGACAGGACCATCCACAGCCTGGTGTCAGGCTCCAGGCCGTACTGAAGGAGGCGATACCGTTCTGTAACCAGCACCGTGTTACATCAGATTTGACAGGACCATCCACAGCCTGGTGTCAGGCTCCATGCCGTGCTGAAGGAGGCGACACCGTTCTGTAACCAGCTCCATGTTCTATCAGATTTGACAGGACCATCCACAGCCTGGTGTCAGGCTCCAGGCCGTGCTGAAGGAGGCGACACCGTTCTGTAATCAGCTCCTTGTTATATCAGATTTGACAGGACCAACCACAGCCCAATGTCAAGCTCCAGGCCGTGCTGAAGGAGGCGACACCGTTCTGTAACCAGCTCCTTGTTATATCAGATTTGACAGGACCATCCACAGCCTGGTATCAGGCTCCAAGCCATGCTGAAGGAGGCGACACCGGTCTGTAACCAGCTTAGTGTTATGTGAGATTTGACAGGGCCATCCACAGTCTGGTGTCAGGCTCCAGGCCGTGCTGAAGGAGGCGACACCGTTATGTAACCAGCACCGTCTTATATCAGATTTGACAGGACCATCCACAGTCTGGTTTCAGGCTCCAGGCCGTGCTGAAGGAGGCGACAACTTTCTGTAACCAGCTCCTTGTTATATCAATTTTGACAGGACCATCCACAGCCTGGTGTCAGGCTCCAGGCCGTGCTGAAGGAGGCGACACCGTTCTGTAACCAGCACCTTGTTATATCAGATTTGACAGGACCATCCACAGCCTGGTGTCAGGCTCCAGGCCGTGCTGAAGGAGGCGACACCGTTCTGCAACCAGCTCCTTGTTATAACCGATTTGACAGGACCATCCACAGCCTGGTGTCAGGCTCGAGGCCGTGCTGAAGGAGGCGACACCGTTCTATAACCAGCACCGTGTTATATCAGATCTGACAGGACCATCCACAGCCTGGTGTCAGGCTCCAGGCCGTGCTGGAAGAGGCGACACAATTCTGTAACCAGCACCGTGTTATATCACATTTGACAGGACCATCCACAGCCTGGTGTCAGGCTCCAGGCCGTGCTGAAGGAGGCGACACCGTTCTGTAACCAGCTCCTTGTTATATCAGATTTGACAGGACCATCCACAGCCTGGTGTCAGGCTCCAGGCCGTGCTGAAGGAGGTGACACCGTTCTGTACCCAACTCCTTGTTATATCAGATTTGACAGGACCATCCACAGCCTGGTGTCAGGCTCCAGGCCGTGCTAAAGGAGGTGACACCGTTCTGTAACCAGCTCCTTTTTATATCAGATTCGACAGGAACATCCACAGCCTGGTGTCAGGCTCCAGGCCGTGCTGAAGGAGGCGACACCTTTCTGGAACCAGCTCCTTGTTATATCAGATTTGACAGGACCATCCACAGCCTGGTGTCAGGCTCCAGGCCGTGCTGAAGGAGGCGACAAAGTTCTGTAACCAGCTCAGCGTTGTATCAGATTTGACAGGACCATCCACAGCCTGGTGTCAGGCTCCAGGCCGTGCTGAAGGAGTTGACACCGTTCTGTAATCAGCTGCTTGTTGTATCAGATTTAATTGGACCATCCACAGCCTGGTGTCAGGCTCCAGGCCGTGCTGAAGGGGGCGACACCGTTCTGTAACCAGCACCTTGTTATATCAGATTTGACAGGACCATCCACAGACTGGTGTCAGGCTCCAGGCCGTGCTGAAGGAGGCGACACCGTTCTGTAACGAGCTCCTTGTTATATCAGGTTTGACAGGACCATCCACAGCCTGGTGTCAGGCTCCAGGCCGTGCTGAAGGAGGCGACACCGTTCCGTAACCAGCTCCTTGTTATATCAGATTTGACAGGACCATCCACAGCCTGGTGTCAGGCTCCAGGCCGTGCTGAAGGAGGCGACACCGTTCTGTAACCAGCTCAGTGTTATGTGAGATTTGACAGGACCATCCACAGCCTGGTGTCAGGCTCCAGGCCGTGCTGAAGGAGGCGACACCGTTCTGTAACCAGCACCGTGTTATATCAGATTTGACAGGACCATCCACAGCCTGGTGTCAGGCTCCAGGCCGTGCTGAAGGAGGTGACACCGTTCTGTAATCAGCTCCTTGTTGTATCAGATTTAACTGGGCCATCCACAGCCTGGTGTCAGGCTCCAGGCCGTGCTGAAGGAGGCGACACCTTTCTGTAACAAGCTCCTTGTTATATCAGATTTGACAGGACCATCCACAGCCTGGTGTCAGGCTCCAGGCCGTGCTGAAGGAGACGACACCGTTCCGTAACCAGCTCCTTGTTATTTCAGATTTGACAGGACCATCCACAGCCTGGTGTCAGGCTCCAGGCCGTGCTGAAGGAGGCGACTCCGTTCTGTAACCAGTTCCTTGTTATATCAGATTTGACAGGACCATCCACAGCCTGGTGTCAGGCTCCAGGCCGTGCTGAAGGAGGCGACACCGTTCTGGAACCAGCTCCTTGTGACAACCGATTTGACAGGACCATCCACAGCCTGGTGTCAGGCTCCAGGCCGTGATGAAGGAGGCGACACCGTTCTGTATCCAGATCTTTGTTATATCAGATTTGACAGGCCCATCCACAGTCTGGTGTCAGGCTCCAGGCCGTGCTGAAGGAGGCGACACCGTTTTGTAACCAGCACCTTGTTATATCAGATTTGACAGGCCCATCCATAGCGTGGTGTCAGGCTCCAGACCGTGCTAAAGGAGGCGACACCGTTCTGTAACCAGCTCCTTGTTATATCAGATTTGACAGGACCATCCACAGCCTGGTGTCAGGCCCCAGGCCGTGCTGAAGGAGGCGACACCGTTCTGTAACCAGCTCCTTGTTATATCAGAGTTGACAGGACCATCCACAGCCTGGTGTCAGGCTCCAGGCTGTGCTGAAGGAGGTGACACCGTTCTGTAACCAGCTCCTTGTTATATCAGATTTGACAGGACCATCCACAGCCTGGTGTCAGGCTCCAGGCCGTGCTGAAGGAGGCGATACCGTTCTGTAACCAGCACCGTGTTATATATGATTTGACAGGACCATCCACAGCCTGGTGTCAGGCTCCAGGCCGTGCTGAAGGAAGCGACACCGTTCTGTAACCAGCTCAGTGTTATGTGAGATTTGTCAGGACCATCCACAGCCAGGTGTCAGGCTCCAGGCCGTGCTGAAGGAGGCGACACCGTTCTGTAAACAGCTCCTTGTTTCTCTCAGATTTCACTGGACCATCCACATCCTGGTGTCAGGCTCCAGGACGTGCTGAAGGACGCGACACCGTTCTGTAACCAGCTCCTTGTTATATCAGATTTGACAGGACCATCCACAGCCTGGTGTCAGGCTCCAGGCCGTGCTGAAGGGGGTGACACCGTCCTGTACCCAGCTCCATGTTATATCAGATTTGACAGGACCATCCACAGCCTGGTGTCAGGCTCCAGGCCGTGCTGAAGGAGGCGATACCGTTCTGTAACCAGCACCGTGTTACATCAGATTTGACAGGACCATCCACAGCCTGGTGTCAGGCTCCATGCCGTGCTGAAGGAGGCGACACCGTTCTGTAACCAGCTCCATGTTCTATCAGATTTGACAGGACCATCCACAGCCTGGTGTCAGGCTCCAGGCCGTGCTGAAGGAGGCGACACCGTTCTGTAATCAGCTCCTTGTTATATCAGATTTGACAGGACCAACCACAGCCCAATGTCAGGCTCCAGGCCGTGCTGAAGGAGGCGACACCTTTCTGTAACCAGCTCCTTGTTATATCAGATTTGACAGGACCATCCACAGCCTGGTATCAGGCTCCAAGCCATGCTGAAGGAGGCGACACCGGTCTGTAACCAGCTTAGTGTTATGTGAGATTTGACAGGGCCATCCACAGACTGGTGTCAGGCTCCAGGCCGTGCTGAAGGAGGCGACACCGTTATGTAACCAGCACCGTGTTATATCAGATTTGACAGGACCATCCACAGTCTGGTTTCAGGCTCCAGGCCGTGCTGAAGGAGGCGACACTTTTCTGTAACCAGCTCCTTGTTATATCAGATTTGACAGGACCATCAACAGCCTGGTGTCAGGCTCCAGGCTGTGCTGAAGGAGGTGACACCGTTCTGTAACCAGCTCCTTGTTCTATCAGATTTGACAGGACCATCCACAGTCTCGTGTCAGGCTCCAGGCCGTGCTGAAGGAGGCGACACCGATCTCTAACCAGCTCCTTGTTATAACAGATTTGACAGGACCATCCACAGCCTGGTGTCAGGCCCCAAGCCGTGCTGAAGGAGGCGACACCGTTCTGTAACCAGCTCCTTGTTGTATCAGATTTGACAGGACCATCCACAGCCTGGTGTCAGGCTGCAGGCTGTGCTGAAGGAGGCGACACCGTTCTGTAACCAGCTCCTTGTTATAGCAGATTTGACAGGACCATCCACAGCCTGGTGTCAGGCTCCAGGCTGTGCTGAAGGAGGTGACACCGTTCTGTAACCAGCTCCTTGTTATATCAGATTTGACAGGACCATCAACAGCCTGGTGTCAGGCTCCAGGCTGTGCTGAAGGAGGTGACACCGTTCTGTAACCAGCTCCTTGTTCTATCAGATTTGACAGGACCATCCACAGTCTCGTGTCAGGCTCCAGGCCGTGCTGAAGGAGGCGACACCGATCTCTAACCAGCTCCTTGTTATAACAGATTTGACAGGACCATCCACAGCCTGGTGTCAGGCCCCAAGCCGTGCTGAAGGAGGCGACACCGTTCTGTAACCAGCTCCTTGTTGTATCAGATTTGACAGGACCATCCACAGCCTGGTGTCAGGCTGCAGGCTGTGCTGAAGGAGGCGACACCGTTCTGTAACCAGCTCCTTGTTATAGCAGATTTGACAGGACCATCCACAGCCTGGTGTCAGGCTGCAGGCTGTGCTGAAGGAGGCGACACCGTTCTGTAACCAGCTCCTTGTTATAGCAGATTTGACAGGGCCATCCACAGCCTGGTGTCAGGCCCCAAGCCGTGCTGAAGGAGGCGACACCGTTCTGTAACCAGCTCCTTGTTGTATCAGATTTGACAGGACCATCCACAGCCTGGTGTCCGGCTCCAGGCCGTGCTGAAGGTGGCGACACTGTTCTGTAACCAGCACCGTGTTATATCAGATTTGACAGAACCATCCACAGCCTGGTGTCAGGCTCCAGGCCGTGCTGAAGGAGGCGACATCGTTCTGTAACCAGCTCCTTGTTGTATCAGATTTGACAGGACCATCCACAGCCTGGTGTCAGGCTCCAGGCCGTGCTGAAGGAGGCGAAACCGTTCTGTAATCAGCACCTTGTTATATGAGATTTGACAGGACCATCCACAGCCTGGTGTCAGGCTCAAGGCCGTGCTGAAGGAGGCGACACCGTTCTGTAACCAGCACCTTGTTATATGAGATTTGACAGGACCATCCACAGCCTGGTGTCAGGCTCCAGGCCTTGCTGAAGGAGGTGAGACCGTTCTGTAACCAGCACCGTGTTATATCAGATTTGACAGGACAATCCACAGCCTGGTGTCAGGCTCCAGGCCGTGCTGAAGGTGGCGACACTGTTCTGTAACCAGCACCGTGTTATATCAGATTTGACAGAACCATCCGCAGCCTGGTGTCAGGCTCCAGGCCGTGCTGAAGGAGGCGACACCGTTCTGTAACCAGCTCCTTGTTGTATCAGATTTGACAGGACCATCCACAGCCTGGTGTCAGGCTCCAGGCCGTGCTGAAGGAGGCGAAACCGTTCTGTAACCAGCTCCTTGTTATATGAGATTTGACAGGACCATCAACAGCCTGGTGTCAGGCTCCAGGCTGTGCTGAAGGAGGTGACACCGTTCTGTAACCAGCTCCTTGTTCTATCAGATTTGACAGGACCATCCACAGTCTCGTGTCAGGCTCCAGGCCGTGCTGAAGGAGGCGACACCGATCCCTAACCAGCTCCTTCTTATAACAGATTTGACAGGACCATCCACAGCCTGGTGTCAGGCCCCAAGCCGTGCTGAAGGAGGCGACACCGTTCTGTAACCAGCTCCTTGTTGTATCAGATTTGACAGGACCATCCACAGCCTGGTGTCAGGCTGCAGGCTGTGCTGAAGGAGGCGACACCGTTCTGTAACCAGCTCCTTGTTATAGCAGATTTGACAGGACCATCCACAGCCTGGTGTCAGGCTGCAGGCTGTGCTGAAGGAGGCGACACCGTTCTGTAACCAGCTCCTTGTTATAGCAGATTTGACAGGGCCATCCACAGCCTGGTGTCAGGCCCCAAGCCGTGCTGAAGGAGGCGACACCGTTCTGTAACCAGCTCCTTGTTGTATCAGATTTGACAGGACCATCCACAGCCTGGTGTCCGGCTCCAGGCCGTGCTGAAGGAGGCGACACCGTTCTGTAACCAGCTCCTTGTTGTATCAGATTTGACAGGACCATCCACAGCCTGGTGTCAGGCTCCAGGCCGTGCTGAAGGAGGCGAAACCGTTCTGTAACCAGCTCCTTGTTATATTAGATTTGATATGAGCATCCACAGCCTGGTGTCAGGCTCCAGGCCGTGCTGAAGGTGGCGACACTGTTCTGTAACCAGCACCGTGTTATATCAGATTTGACAGAACCATCCACAGCCTGGTGTCAGGCTCCAGGCCGTGCTGAAGGAGGCGACACCGTTCTGTAACCAGCTCCTTGTTGTATCAGATTTGACAGGACCATCCACAGCCTGGTGTCAGGCTCCAGGCCGTGCTGAAGGAGGCGAAACCGTTCTGTAATCAGCACCTTGTTATATGAGATTTGACAGGACCATCCACAGCCTGGTGTCAGGCTCAAGGCCGTGCTGAAGGATGCGACACCGTTCTGTAACCAGCACCTTGTTATATGAGATTTGACAGGACCATCCACAGCCTGGTGTCAGGCTCCAGGCCGTGCTGAAGGAGGTGAGACCGTTCTGTAACCAGCACCGTGTTATATCAGATTTGACAGGACAATCCACAGCCTGTTGTCAGGCTCGAGGCCGTGCTGAAAGAGGCGACACCTTTCTGTAACCATCTCCTTGTTATATCAGATTTGACAGGACCATCCACAGCCTGGTGTCAGGCTCCAGGCCGTGCTGAAGGAGGCGACACCGTTCTGTAACCAGCACCTTGTTATATCAGATTTGACAGGACCATCCACAGACTGGTGTCAGGCTCCAGGCCGTGCTGAAGGAGGCGACACCTTTCTGTAACAAGCTCCTTGTTATATCAGATTTGACAGGACCATCCACAGCCTGGTGTCAGGCTCCAGGCCGTGCTGAAGGAGGCGACACCTTTCTGTAACAAGCTCCTTGTTATATCAGATTTGACAGGACCATCCACAGCCTCGTGTCAGGCTCTAGGCCGTGCTGAAGGAGACGACACCGTTCCGTAACCAGCTCCTTGTTATTTCAGATTTGACAGGACCATCCACAGCCTGATGTCAGGCTCCAGGCCGTGCTGAAGGAGGCGACACCGTTCTGTAACCAGCTCCTTGTTATATCAGGTTTGACAGGAACATCCACAGCCTGGTGTCAGGCTCCAGGACGTGCTGAAGGAGGCGACACCGTTCTGGAACCAGCTCCTTGTGACAACCGATTTGACAGGACCATCCACAGCCTGGTGTCAGGCTCCAGGCCGTGATGAAGGAGGCGACACCGTTCTGTATCCAGATCTTTGTTATATCAGATTTGACAGGCCCATCCACAGTCTGGTGTCAGGCTCCAGGCCGTGCTGAAGGAGGCGACACCGTTTTGTAACCAGCACCTTGTTATATCAGATTTGACAGGCCCATCCATAGCCTGGTGTCAGGCTCCAGACCGTGCTAAAGGAGGCGACACCGTTCTGTAACCAGCTCCTTGTTATAGCAGATTTGACAGGACCATCCACAGCCTGGTGTCAGGCTGCAGGCTGTGCTGAAGGAGGCGACACCGTTCTGTAACCAGCTCCTTGTTATAGCAGATTTGACAGGGCCATCCACAGCCTGGTGTCAGGCCCCAAGCCGTGCTGAAGGAGGCGACACCGTTCTGTAACCAGCTCCTTGTTGTATCAGATTTGACAGGACCATCCACAGCCTGGTGTCAGGCTCCAGGCCGTGCTGAAGGAGGCGACACCGTTCTGTAACCAGCTCCTTGTTATATCAGATTTGACAGGACCATCCACAGCCTGGTGTCAGGCTCCAGGCCGTGCTGAAGGAGGTGACACCGTTCTGTACCCAGCTCCTTGTTATATCAGATTTGACAGGACCATCCACAGCCTGGTGTCAGGCTCCAGGCCGTGCTAAAGGAGGTGACACCGTTCTGTAACCAGCTCCTTTTTATATCAGATTCGACAGAAACATCCACAGCCTGGTGTCAGGCTCCAGGCCGTGCTGAAGGAGGCGACACCTTTCTGGAACCAGCTCCTTGTTATATCAGATTTGACAGGACCATCCACAGCCTGGTGTCAGGCTCCAGGCCGTGCTGAAGGAGGCGACAAAGTTCTGTAACCAGCTCAGCGTTGTATCAGATTTGACAGGACCATCCACAGCCTGGTGTCAGGCTCCAGGCCGTGCTGAAGGAGGTGACACCGTTCTGTAATCAGCTGCTTGTTGTATCAGATTTAATTGGACCATCCACAGCCTGGTGTCAGGCTCCAGGCCGTGCTGAAGGGGGCGACACCGTTCTGTAACCAGAACCTTGTTATATCAGATTTGACAGGACCATCCACAGACTGGTGTCAGGCTCCAGGCCGTGCTGAAGGAGGCGACACCGTTCTGTAACGAGCTCCTTGTTATATCAGGTTTGACAGGACCATCCACAGCCTGGTGTCAGGCTCCAGGCCGTGCTGAAGGAGGCGACACCGTTCCGTAACCAGCTCCTTGTTATATCAGATTTGACAGGACCATCCACAGCCTGGTGTCAGGCTCCAGGCCGTGCTGAAGGAGGCGACACCGTTCTGTAACCAGCTCAGTGTTATGTGAGATTTGACAGGACCATCCACAGCCTGGTGTCAGGCTCCAGGCCGTGCTGAAGGAGGCGACACCGTTCTGTAACCAGCACCGTGTTATATCAGATTTGACAGGACCATCCACAGCCTGGTGTCAGGCTCCAGGCCGTGCTGAAGGAGGTGACACCGTTCTGTAATCAGCTCCTTGTTGTATCAGATTTAACTGGGCCATCCACAGCCTGGTGTCAGGCTCCAGGCCGTGCTGAAGGAGGCGACACCGTTCTGTAACCAGCACCTTGTTATATCAGATTTGACAGGACCATCCACAGACTGGTGTCAGGCTCCAGGCCGTGCTGAAGGAGGCGACACCTTTCTGTAACAAGCTCCTTGTTATATCAGATTTGACAGGACCATCCACAGCCTGGTGTCAGGCTCCAGGCCGTGCTGAAGGAGACGACACCGTTCCGTAACCAGCTCCTTGTTATTTCAGATTTGACAGGACCATCCACAGCCTGGTGTCAGGCTCCAGGCCGTGCTGAAGGAGGCGACACCGTTCTGTAACCAGCTGCTTGTTATATCACGTTTGACAGGAACATCCACAGCCTGGTGTCAGGCTCCAGGACGTGCTGAAGGAGGCGACACCGTTCTGGAACCAGCTCCTTGTGACAACCGATTTGACAGGACCATCCACAGCCTGGTGTCAGGCTCCAGGCCGTGATGAAGGAGGCGACACCGTTCTGTATCCAGATCTTTGTTATATCAGATTTGACAGGCCCATCCACAGTCTGGTGTCAGGCTCCAGGCCGTGCTGAAGGAGGCGACACCGTTTTGTAACCAGCACCTTGTTATATCAGATTTGACAGGCCCATCCATAGCCTGGTGTCAGGCTCCAGACCGTGCTAAAGGAGGCGACACCGTTCTGTAACCAGCTCCTTGTTATATCAGATTTGACAGGACCATCCACAGCCTGGTGTCAGGCCCCAGGCCGTGCTGAAGGAGGCGACACCGTTCTGTAACCAGCTCCTTGTTATATCAGAGTTGACAGGACCATCCACAGCCTGGTGTCAGGCTCCAGGCTGTGCTGAAGGAGGTGACACCGTTCTGTAACCAGCTCCTTGTTATATCAGATTTTACAGGACCATCAACAGCCTGGTGTCAGGCTCCAGGCTGTGCTGAAGGAGGTGACACCGTTCTGTAACCAGCTCCTTGTTCTATCAGATTTGACAGGACCATCCACAGTCTCGTGTCAGGCTCCAGGCCGTGCTGAAGAAGGCGACACCGATCTCTAACCAGCTCCTTGTTATAACAGATTTGACAGGACCATCCACAGCCTGGTGTCAGGCCCCAAGCCGTGCTGAAGGAGGCGACACCGTTCTGTAACCAGCTCCTTGTTGTATCAGATTTGACAGGACCATCCACAGCCTGGTGTCAGGCTGCAGGCTGTGCTGAAGGAGGCGACACCGTTCTGTAACCAGCTCCTTGTTATAGCAGATTTGACAGGACCATCCACAGCCTGGTGTCAGGCTGCAGGCTGTGCTGAAGGAGGCGACACCGTTCTGTAACCAGCTCCTTGTTATAGCAGATTTGACAGGGCCATCCACAGCCTGGTGTCAGGCCCCAAGCCGTGCTGAAGGAGGCGACACCGTTCTGTAACCAGCTCCTTGTTGTATCAGATTTGACAGGACCATCCACAGCCTGGTGTCCGGCTCCAGGCCGTGCTGAAGGAGGCGACACCGTTCTGTAACCAGCTCCTTGTTGTATCAGATTTGACAGGACCATCCACAGCCTGGTGTCAGGCTCCAGGCCGTGCTGAAGGAGGCGAAACCGTTCTGTAACCAGCTCCTTGTTATATTAGATTTGATATGAGCATCCACAGCCTGGTGTCAATCTCCAGGCCGTGCTGAAGGTGGCGACACTGTTCTGTAACCAGCACCGTGTTATATCAGATTTGACAGAACCATCCACAGCCTGGTGTCAGGCTCCAGGCCGTGCTGAAGGAGGCGACACCGTTCTGTAACCAGCTCCTTGTTGTATCAGATTTGACAGGACCATCCACAGCCTGGTGTCAGGCTCCAGGCCGTGCTGAAGGAGGCGAAACCGTTCTGTAATCAGCACCTTGTTATATGAGATTTGACAGGACCATCCACAGCCTGGTGTCAGGCTCAAGGCCGTGCTGAAGGAGGCGACACCGTTCTGTAACCAGCACCTTGTTATATGAGATTTGACAGGACCATCCACAGCCTGGTGTCAGGCTCCAGGCCGTGCTGAAGGAGGTGAGACCGTTCTGTAACCAGCACCGTGTTATATCAGATTTGACAGGACAATCCACAGCCTGTTGTCAGGCTCGAGGCCGTGCTGAAAGAGGCGACACCTTTCTGTAACCATCTCCTTGTTATATCAGATTTGACAGGACCATCCACAGCCTGGTGTCAGGCTCCAGGCCGTGCTGAAGGAAGCGACACCGTTCTGTAACCATCTCCTTGTTATATCAGATTTGACAGGACCTTTCACAGACTGATGTCAGGCTCCAGGCCGTGCTGAAGGAGGCGACACCGTTCTGTAATCAGTTCCTTGTTGTATCAGATTTGACAGGACCATCCACAGCCTGGTGTCAGTCTCCAGGCCGTGCTGAAGGAGGCGACACCGTTCTGTAACCAGCTCCTTGTTGTATCAGATTTGACAGGACCATCCACAGCCTGGTGTCAGGCTCCAGGCCGTGCTGAAGGAGGCGACACCGTTCTGTAACCAGCTCCTTGTTCTATCAGATTTGACAGGACCATCCACAGCCTGGTGTCCGGCTCCAGGCCGTGCTGAAGGAGGCGACACCGTTCTGTAACCAGCTCCTTGTTATATCAGATTTGACATGAGCATCCACAGCCTGGTGTCAGGCTCCAGGCCGTGCTGAAGGTGGCGACACTGTTCTGTAACCAGCACCGTGTTATATCAGATTTGACAGAACCATCCACAGCCTGGTGTCAGGCTCCAGGCCGTGCTGAAGGAGGCGACACCGTTCTGTAACCAGCTCCTTGTTGTATCAGATTTGACAGGACCATCCACAGCCTGGTGTCAGGCTCCAGGCCGTGCTGAAGGTGGCGACACTGTTCTGTAACCAGCACCGTGTTATATCAGATTTGACAGAACCATCCACAGCCTGGTGTCAGGCTCCAGGCCGTGCTGAAGGAGGCGACACCGTTCTGTAACCAGCTCCTTGTTGTATCAGATTTGACAGGACCATCCACAGCCTGGTGTCAGGCTCCAGGCCGTGCTGAAGGAGGCGAAACCGTTCTGTAATCAGCACCTTGTTATATGAGATTTGACAGGACCATCCACAGCCTGGTGTCAGGCTCAAGGCCGTGCTGAAGGAGGCGACACCGTTCTGTAACCAGCACCTTGTTATATGAGATTTGACAGGACCATCCACAGCCTGGTGTCAGGCTCCAGGCCTTGCTGAAGGAGGTGAGACCGTTCTGTAACCAGCACCGTGTTATATCAGATTTGACAGGACAATCCACAGCCTGGTGTCAGGCTCCAGGCCGTGCTGAAGGTGGCGACACTGTTCTGTAACCAGCACCGTGTTATATCAGATTTGACAGAACCATCCGCAGCCTGGTGTCAGGCTCCAGGCCGTGCTGAAGGAGGCGACACCGTTCTGTAACCAGCTCCTTGTTGTATCAGATTTGACAGGACCATCCACAGCCTGGTGTCAGGATCCAGGCCGTGCTGAAGGAGGCGAAACCGTTCTGTAATCAGCACCTTGTTATATGAGATTTGACAGGACCATCCACAGGCTGGTGTCAGGCTCAAGGCCGTGCTGAAGGAGGCGACACCGTTCTGTAACCAGCACCTTGTTATATGAGATTTGACAGGACCATCCACAGCCTGGTGTCAGGCTCAAGGCCGTGCTGAAGGAGGCGACACCGTTCTGTAACCAGTTCCTTGATATATCAGATTTGACAGGACTATCCACAGCCTGGTGTCTGGCTCCAGGCCGTGCTGAAGGAGGCGACACGGTTCTGTAACCAGCACCGTGTTATAACAGATTTGACAGGACCATCCACAGCCTGATGTCAGGCTCCAGGCCGTGCTGAAAGAGGCGACACCGTTCTGTAACCAGCACCGTGTTATATCAGATTTGACAGGACCATCCACAGCCTGATGTCAGGCTCCAGGCCGTGCTGAAGGAGGCGTCACCGTTCTGTAACCAGCTCCTTGTTCTATCAGATTCGACAGGACCATCCACAGCCTGGTGTCAGGCTCCAGGCCCTGCTGAAGGAGGCGACACCGTTCTGTAATCAGCTCCTTGTTATATCAGATTTGACAGGACCATCCACAGCCTAATGTCAGGCTCCAGGCCGTGCTGAAGGAGGCGACACCTTTCTGTAGCCAGCTCCTTGTTATATCAGATTTGACAGGACCATCCACAGCCTGGTGTCAGGCTCCAAGCCGTGCTGAAGGAGGCGACACCGTTCTGTAACCAGCTCAGTGTTATGTGAGATTTGACAGGACCATCCACAGCCTGGTGTCAGGCTCCAGGCCGTGCTGAAGGAGGCGACACCGTTCTGTAACCAGCACCGTGTTATATCAGATTTGACAGGACCATCCACAGCCTGGTGTCAGGCTCCAGGCCGTGCTGAAGGTGGTGACACCGTTCTGTAATCAGCTCCTTGTTGTATCAGATTTAACTGGACCATCCACAGCCTGGTGTCAGGCTCCAGGCCGTGCTGAAGGAGGCGACACCGTTCTGTAACAAGCTCCTTGTTATATCAGATTTGACAGGACCATCCACAGCCTGGTGTCAGGCTCCAGGCCGTGCTGAAGGAGGCGACACCGTTCCGTAACCAGCTCCTTGTTATTTCAGATTTGACAGGACCATCCACAGCCTGGTGTCAGGCTCCAGGCCGTGCTGAAGGAGGCGACACCGTTCTGTAACCAGCTCCTTGTTATATCAGGTTTGACAGGACCATCCACAGCCTGGTGTCAGGCTCCAGGCCGTGCTGAAGGTGGCGACACCGTTCTGTAACCAGCTCCTTGTGATAACCGATTTGACAGGACCATCCACAGCCTGGTGTCAGGCTCCAGGCCGTGATGAAGGAGGCGACACCGTTCTGTATCCAGCTCCTTGTTATATCAGATTTGACAGGCCCATCCACAGCCTGGTGTCAGGCTCCACGCCGTGCTGAAGGAGGTGACACCGTTCTGTAACCAGCTCCTTGTGATATCAGATTTGACAGGACCATCCACAGTCTCGTGTCAGGCTCCATGCCGTGCTGAAGGAGGAGACACCGATCTGTAACCAGCTCCTTGTTATATCAGATTTGACAGGACCATCCACAGCCTGGTGTCAGGATTCAGGCCGTGCTGAAGGAGGCGACACGGTTCTGTAACCAGCAACTTGTTATAACAGATTTGACAGGACCATCCACAGCCTGGTGTCAGGCCCCAAGCCGTGCTGAAGGAGAAGACACCGTTCTGTAACAAGCTCCTTGTTGTATCAGATTTGACAGGACCATCCACAGCCTGGTGTCAGGCTCCAGGCCGTGCTGAAGGAGGCGACACCGTTCTGAAACCAGCTCCTTGTTCTATCAGATTTGACAGGACCATCCACAGCCTGGTGTCCGGCTCCAGGCCGTGCTGAAGGAGGCGATATCGTTCTGTAACCAGCTCCTTGTTATAACCGATTTGACAGGACCATCCACAGCCTGGTGTCAGGCTCCAGGCCGTGCTGAAGGAGGCGACACCGTTCTGTCACCAGCTCCTTGTTGTATCAGATTTGACAGAACCATCCACAGCCTGGTGTCAGGCTCCAGGCCGTGCTGAAGGAGGCGATACCGTTCTGTAGCCAGCATCGTGTTATATCAGATTTGACAGGACCATCCACAGCCTGGTGTCAGGCTCCAGGCAGTGCTGAAAGAGGCGACACCGTTCTGTAACCAGCTCCTTGTTCTATCAGATTTGACAGGACCATCCACAGCCTGGTGTCAGGCTCCAGGCCCTGCTGAAGGAGGCGACACCGTTCTGTAATCAGCTCCTTGTTATATCAGATTTGAATGGACCAACCACAGCCTAATGTCAGGCTCCAGGCCGTGCTGAAGGAGGCGACACCTTTCTGTAACCAGCTCCTTGTTATATCAGATTTGACAGGACCATCCACAGCCTGGTGTCAGGCTCCAAGCCGTGCTGAAGGAGGCGATACCGTTCTGTAACCAGCACCGTGTTATATCAGATTTGACAGGACCATCCACAGCCTGGTGTCAGGCTCCAGGCCGTGCTGAAAGAGGCGATATCGTTCTGTAACCAGCACCGTGTTATATCAGATTTGACTGGACCATCCACAGCCTGGAGTCAGGCTCCAGGCCGTGCTGAAGGAGGCGTCACCGTTCTGTAACCAGCTCCTTGTTCTATCAGATTTGACAGGACCATCCACAGCCTTGTGTCAGGCTCCAGGCCCTGCTGATTGAGGCGACACCGTTCTGTAATCAGCTCCTTGTTATATCAGATTTGACAGGACCATCCACAGCCTGGTGTCAGGCGCCAGGCCGTGCTGAAGGAGGCGACACCGTTCTGTAACCAGCTCAGTGTTATATCAGATTTGACAGGACCATCCACAGCCTGGTGTCAGGCTCCAGGCCGTGCTGAAGGAGGCGACATCGTTCTGTAACCAGCCCCTTGTTATATCAGATTTGACAGGACCATCCACAGCCTGGTGTCAGGCTCCAGGCCGTGCTGAAGGAGGCGACACCGTTCTGTAACCAGCACCTTGTTATATCAGATTTGACAGAACCATCCACAGCCTGTTGTCAGGCTCCAAGCCGTGCTGAAGGAGGTGACACCGTTCTGTAACCAGCTTCTTGTGATATCAGTTTTGACAGGACCATCCACAGTCTCGTGTCAGGCTCCAGGCCGTGCTGAAGGAGGCGACACCGATCTGTAACCAGCTCCTTGTTATATCAGATTTGACAGGACCATCCACAGCCTGGTGTCAGGATCCAGGCCGTGCTGAAGGAGGCGACACTGTTCTGTAACCAGCACCTTGTTATAACAGATTTGACAGGACCATCCACAGCCTGGTGTCAGGCCCCAAGCCGTGCTGAAGGAGAAGACACCGTTCTGTAACCAGCACCTTGTTATATCAGATTTGACAGGACCATCCACAGCCTGGTGTCAGGCTCCAGGCCGTGCTGAAGGAGGCGACACCGTTCTGTAACCAGCTCCTTGTTCTATCAGATTTGACAGGACCATCCACAGCCTGGTGTCCGGCTCCAGGCCGTGCTGAAGGAGGCGATACCGTTCTGTAACCAACTCCTTGTTATAACTGAGTTGACAGGACCATCCACAGCCTGGTGTCAGGCTCCAGGCCGTGCTGAAGGAGGCGACACCGTTCTGTCACCAGCTCCTTGTTGTATCAGATTTGACAGGACCATCCACAGCCTGGTGTCAGGCTCCAGGCCGTGCTGAAGTAGGCGACGCCGTTCTGTAACCAGCTCCTTGTTATATCAGATTTGACAGAACCATCCACAGCCTGGTGTCAGGCTCCAGGCCGTGCTGAAGGAGGCGATACCGTTCTGTAGCCAGCACCGTGTTATATCAGATTTGACAGGACCATCCACAGCCTGGTGTCAGGCTCCAGGCCGTGCTGAAGGAGGCGACACCGTTCTGTAACCAGCTCCTTGTTGTATCAGATTTGACAGGACGATCCACAGCCTGGTGTCAGGCTCCAGGCCGTGCTGAAGGAGGCGACACCGTTCTGTAACCAGCTCCTTGTTATATCAGATTTCACAGGACCATCCACAGCCTGGTGTCAGGCTCCAGGCCGAGCTGAAGGAGGCGACACCGTTCTGTAACCAGCACCTTGTTATATCAGATTTGACAGGACCATCCACAGCCTTGTGTCAGGCTCCAGGCCGTGCTGAAGGAGGTGACTCAGTTCTGTAACCAGCTCCTTGTTATATCAGATTTGACAGGACCATCCACAGCCTGGTGTCAGACTCCAGGCCGTGCTGAAGGAGGTGACACCGTTCTGTAGCCAGCTCCTTGTTATATCAGATTTGACAGGACCATCCACAGCCTGGTGTCAGGCTCCAGGCCGTGCTGAAGGAGGCGACACCGTTCTGTAACCAGCTCCTTGTTATATCAGATTTGACAGGACCATCCACAGCCTGGTGTCGGGCTCCAGGCCGTGCTGAAGGACGCGACACCGTTCTGTAACCAGCTCCTTGTTATATCAGATTTCACAGTACCATCCACAGCCTGGTGTCAGGCTCCATACCGCGCTAAAGGAGGCGACACCGTTCTGTAACCAGTTCCTTGTTATATCAGATTTGACAGGACCATCCACAGCCTGGTGTCGGGCTCCAGGCCGTGCTGAAGGACGCGACACCGTTCTGTAACCAGCTCCTTGTTATATCAGATTTCACAGTACCATCCACAGCCTGGTGTCAGGCTCCATACCGCGCTAAAGGAGGCGACCCCGTTCTGTAACCAGCTCCTTGTTGTATCAGATTTGACAGGACCATCCACAGCCTGGTGTCAGGCTCCAGGCCGTGCTGAAGGAGGCGACACCGTTCTGTAACCAGCTCCTTGTTGTATCAGATTTGACAGGACCATCCACAGCCTGGTGTCAGGCTCCAGGCCGTGCTGAAGGAGGCGACACCGTTCTGTAACCAGCACCTTGTTCTATCAGATTTGACAGGACCATCCACAGCCAGGTGTCAAGCTCCAGGCCGTGCTGAAGGAGGCGACACCGTTCTGTAACCAGCACCTTGTTATATCAGATTTGACAGGACCATCCACAGACTGGTGTCAGGCTCCAGCCCGTGCTGAAGGAGGTGACACCGTTCTGTAACCAGCTCCTTGTTATATCAGATTTGACAGGACCATCCACAGCCTGGTGTCAGGCTCCAGCCCGTGCTGAAGGAGGCGAAACCGTTCTGTAACCAGCTCCTTGTTATATCAGATTTGACAGGACCATCTACAGCCTGCTGTCAGGCTCCAGGCCGTGCTGAAGGAGGCAACACCGTTCTGTAACCAGCACCTTGTTATATCAGATTTGACAGGACCATCCACAGCCTGGTGTCAGGCTCCAGGCCGTGCTGAAGGAGGCGACACCGTTCTGTAACCAGCTCCTTGTTGTATCAGATTTGACAGGACCATCCACAGCCTGGTGTCAGGCTCCAGGCCGTGCTGAAGGAGGCGACACCGTTCTGTAACCAG
Source organism: Scyliorhinus torazame (assembly GCF_047496885.1). Classification (NCBI taxonomy): domain Eukaryota; kingdom Metazoa; phylum Chordata; class Chondrichthyes; order Carcharhiniformes; family Scyliorhinidae; genus Scyliorhinus; species Scyliorhinus torazame. The sequence goes on along the minus strand of NW_027308007.1, from coordinate 143,439 downwards.
CACCTTGTTCTATCAGATTTGACAGGACCATCCACAGCCAGGTGTCAAGCTCCAGGCCGTGCTGAAGGAGGCGACACCGTTCTGTAACCAGCACCTTGTTATATCAGATTTGACAGGACCATCCACAGACTGGTGTCAGGCTCCAGCCCGTGCTGAAGGAGGTGACACCGTTCTGTAACCAGCTCCTTGTTATATCAGATTTGACAGGACCATCCACAGCCTGGTGTCAGGCTCCAGCCCGTGCTGAAGGAGGCGAAACCGTTCTGTAACCAGCTCCTTGTTATATCAGATTTGACAGGACCATCTACAGCCTGCTGTCAGGCTCCAGGCCGTGCTGAAGGAGGCAACACCGTTCTGTAACCAGCACCTTGTTATATCAGATTTGACAGGACCATCTACAGCCTGCTGTCAGGCTCCAGGCCGTGCTGAAGGAGGTGACACCGTTCTGTAACCAGCTCCTTGTTATATCAATTTGCTTCTGGGTTAGGAGCTGGTCGGTAAAGTCTCCTTGAAATTCCCCAAGATGATGGTACAGAGACCATTCTCCTCTATCTGTTCGGCTCTTCTCTCTCAGCAGCCGTTGCTCCATTTGTTGGTCATGTTCCGGACCCACATTCACGGTAACTACAGCCCCAGATCTCGTTCAGAGCTGGGTCACCAAATTATCTATTCTCCCTTAATGTCTGCAACAGCTCAGTACACAACCTGCAGAAACCCATCCTCAGCATCTCCACTAACCTCCCAATAACACTACCTGCAGAAACCCATCCTCAGCAGCTTCACTCACCTCCCAATAACACAACCTTCAGAAACCCATCCTCAGCATCTCCACTCACTTCCCAATATCACAACATGCAGAAACCCATCCTCAGCATCTCCACTCACCTCCCAATAACACAACCTGCAGAAACCAATGCTCAGCATCTCCACTCACCTCCCAACAACAAAACCTGCAGAAACCCATCCTCAGCATCTTCACTCACCTCCCAACAACACAACCTGCAGAAACTCATCCTCAGCATCTCCACTCACCTCCCAATAACACAACCTGCAGAAACCCATCCTCAGCATCTTCACTCACCTCCCAATAACACAACCTGCAGAAACCCATCCTCAGCATCTCCACTCACCTCCCAATAACACAACCTGCAGAAACCCATCCTCAGCATCTCCACTCACCTCCCAATAACACAACCTGCAGAAACCCATCCTCAGCATCTTCACTCACCTCCCAATAACACAACCTGCAGAAACCCATCGTCAGCATCTCCACTCACCTCCCAATAACACAACCTGCAGAAACCCATCCTCAGCATCTTCACTCACCTCCCAATAACACAACCTGCAGAAACCCATCCTCAGTATCTCCACTAACCTCCCAATAAAACAACCTGCAGAAACCCATCCTCAGCATCTCCACTCACCTCCCAATAACAGAACCTGCAGAAACCCATCCTCAGCATCTCCACTCACCTCCCAATAACAGAACCTGCAGAAACCTATCCTCAGCATCTCCACTCACCTCCCAATAACACAACCTGCAGAAACCCATCCTCAGTATCTCCACTAACCTCCCAATAACACAACCTGCAAAAACCCATCCTCAGCATCTTCACTCACCTCCCAATAACACAACATGCTGAAACCCATCCTCAGTATCTCCACTAAGCTCCCAATAACACAACCTGCAGAAACCCATCCTCAGCATCTCTACTCACCTCCCAATAACACAACCTGCAGAAACCCATCCTCAGCATCTCCACTCACCTCCCAATAACACAACCTGCAGAAACACATGCCCAGCATCTTCACTCACCTCCCAATATCAACCTGCAGAAACCCATCCTCAGCATCTTCACTCACCTTCCAAAAAAACAAACTGCAGAAACCCATCCTCAGCATCTCCACTCACCTTCCAATGACATAACCTGCAGAAACCCATCCTCAGCATCTCCACTCACCTCCCAATAACACAACCTGCAGAAACCCATCCTCAGCATCTTCACTCACCTTCCAATAACACAAACTGCAGAAACTCATCCGCAGCATCTTCACTCACCTCCCAATATCACAACCTGCAGAAACCCATCCTCAGCATCTCCACTCACCTCCCAATAACACAACCTGCAGAAACCCATCCTCAGCATCTCCACTCACCTCCCAATAACACAACCTGCAGAAACCCATCCTCAGCATCTCCACTCACCTCCCAATAACAGAACCTGCAGAAACCTATCCTCAGCATCTCCACTCACCTCCCAATAACACAACCTGCAGAAACGCATCCTCAGCATTTTCACTCACCTCCCAATAACACAACCTGCAGAAACCCATCCTCAGTATCTCCACTAACCTCCCAATAAGACAACCTGCAGGAACCCATCCTCAGCATCTTCACTCACCTCCCAATAACACAACCTGCAGAAACCCATCCTCAGCATCTTCACTGACCTCCCAATAACACAACCTGCAGAAACCCAATCTCAGTATCTTCACTCACCTCCCAGTAACACAACCTGCAGGAACCCATCCTCAGCATCTTCACTCACCTCCCAGTAACACAACCTGCTGAAACCCATCCTCAGTATGTCCACTGACCTCCCAATAACACAACCTGCAAAAACCCATCCTCAGCATCTTCACTCACCTCCCAATAACACAACCTGCTGAAACCCATCCTCAGTATCTCCACTAAGCTCCCAATAACACAACCTGCAGAAACCCATCCTCAGCATCTCCACTCACCTCCCAATAACACAACCTGCAGAAACACATGCCCAGCATCTTCACTCACCTCCCAATATCAACCTGCAGAAACCCATCCTCAGCATCTTCACTCACCTTCCAATAAAACAAACTGCAGAAACCCATCCTCAGCATCTCCACTCACCTTCCAATAACACAACCTTCAGAAACCCATCCTCAGCATCTCCACTCACCTCCCAATAACACAACCTGCAGAAACCCATCCTCAGCATCTTCACTCACCTTCCAATAACACAAACTGCAGAAACTCATCCGCAGCATCTTCACTCACCTCCCAATATCACAACCTGCAGAAACCCATCCTCAGCATCTCCACTCACCTCCCAATAACAGAACCTGCAGAAACCCATCCTCAGCATCTCCACTCACCTCCCAATAACTCAACCTGCAGAAACACATGCTCAGCATCTTCACTCACCTCCCAATAACGCAACCTGCAGAAACCCATTCTCAGCATCTCCACTCACCCCCCAATAACACAACCTGCAGAAACCCATCCTCAGCATCTTCACTCACCTTCCAATAACACAACCTGCAGAAACCCATCCTCAGCATCTTCACTCACCTCCCAATAAGATAACATGCAGAAACCCATCCTCAGCATCTTCACTCACCTCCCAGTAACACAACCTGCAGAAACCCATCCTCAGCATTTTCACTCACCTCCCAATAACACATCCTGCAGAAACCCATCCTCAGAATCTCCACTCACCTCCCAATAACACAACCTGCAGAAACCCATCCTCAGCATCATCACTCACCTCCCAATAACAGAACCTGCCGAAACCCATCCTTAGCATCTCCACTCACCTCCCAATAACACAACCTGCAGAAACCCATCCTCAGCATCTTCACTCACCTCCCAATAACACATCCTGCATAAACCCATCCTCAGAATCTCCACTCACCTCCCAATAACACAACCTGCAGAAACCCATCCTCAGCATCATCACTCACCTCCCAATAACAGAACCTGCCGAAACCCATCCTTAGCATCTCCACTCACCTCCCAATAACACAACCTGCAGAAACCCATCCTCAGCATCTTCACTCACCTTCCAATAACACAACCTGCAGAAACCCATCCTCAGCATCTCAACTGACCTTCCAATAACACAACCAGAGGGTGGTGGTTGATGGGAAATGTTCAGAATGGATTTCAGTCTCAAGTGGATTACCACAAGGATCTGTTCTGGGGCCGTTGCTGTTTGTCATTTTTATGAATGACCTAGAGGAAGGCTCAGAAGTGTGGGTGAGTAAATTTGTAGACGATACTAAAGTCGGTGGTGTTGTCGATAGTGTGGAAAGATGTAGCAGGTTACAGAGGGATATAGATAAGCTGCAGAGCTGGGCTGAGAGGTGGCAAATATAGTTTAATGTAGAGAAGTGTGAGGTGATTCACTTTGGAAGGAATAACAGCAATGCGGAATATTTGGCTAATGGTAAAGTTCTTGAAAGTGTGGATGAGCAGAGGGATCTAGGTGTCCTTGTACATAGATCCCTGAAAGTTGCCATCCAGGTTAATAGGGTTGTGAAGAAGGCCTATGGAGTGTTGGCCTTTATTGGTAGAGGGATTGAGTTCCGGAGTCAGGAGGTCATGTTGCAGCTGTACAGAACTCTTGCTCGGCCGCATATGGAGTATTGCGTACAGTTCTGGTCACCGCATTATAGGAAGGACATGGAGGCTTTGGAGCGGGTGCAGAGGAGATTTACCAGGATGTTGCCTGGTATGGAGGGAAAATCTTATGAGGGAAGGCTGATGGACTTAAGATTGTTTTCGTTGGAGAGAAGAAGGTTGAGAGGAGACTTAATAGAGGCATACAAAATGATCAGGGGTTGGATAGGGTGGACAGTGAGAGCCTTCTCCCGCGGATGGAAATGGCTGGCACGAGGGGACATAACTTTAAACTGAGGGGTAATAGATATAGGACAGAGGTCAGAGGTAGGTTCTTTACGCAAAGAGTAGTGAGGCCGTGGAATGCCGTACCTGCTACAGTAGTGAACTCGCCAACATTAAGGGCATTTAAAAGTTTATTGGATAAAAATATGGATGATAATGGCATAGTGTAGGTTAGATGGCTTTTGTTTCGGTGCAGCATCGTGGGCCGAAGGGCCTGTACTGCGCTGTATTGTTCTATGTTCTATGTTCTATAAACCCATCCTCAGCATCTCCACTCACCTTCCAATAACACAACCTGCGGAAACCCATCCTCAGCATCTCCACTAACCTTCCAATAACACAACATGCAGAAACCCATCCTCAGCATCTCCACTCACCTTCCAATGACACAACCTGCAGAAACCCATCCTCAGCATCTCCACTCACCTCCCAATAACACAACCTGCAGAAACCCATCATCAGCATCTTCACTCACCTTCCAATAACACAAACTGCAGAAACTCATCCGCAGCATCTTCACTCACCTCCCAATAACACAACCTGCAGAAACCCATCCTCAGCATCTCCACTCACCTCCCAATAACACAACCTGCAGAAACCCATCCTCAGCATCTCCACTCACCTCCCAATAACAGAACCTGCAGAAACCTATCCTCAGCATCTCCACTCACCTCCCAATAACACAACCTGCAGAAACGCATCCTCAGCATCTTCACTCACCTCCCAATAACACAACCTGCAGAAACCCATCCTCAGTATCTCCACTAACCTCCCAATAAGACAACCTGCAGGAACCCATCCTCAGCATCTTCACTCACCTCCCAATAACACAACGTGCAGAAACCCATCCTCAGCATCTTCACTGACCTCCCAATAACACAACCTGCAGAAACCCATTCTCAGTATCTTCACTCACCTCCCAGTAACACAACCTGCAGGAACCCATCCTCAGCATCTTCACTCACCTCCCAGTAACACAACCTTCTGAAACCCATCCTCAGTATGTCCACTAACCTCCCAATAACACAACCTGCAAAAACCCATCCTCAGCATCTTCACTCAACTCCCAATAACACAACCTGCTGAAACCCATCCTCAGTATCTCCACTAAGCTCCCAATAACACAACCTGCAGAAACCCATCCTCAGCATCTCCACTCACCTCCCAATAACACAATCTGCAGAAACACATGCCCAGCATCTTCACTCACCTCCCAATATCAACCTGCAGAAACCCATCCTCAGCATCTTCACTCACCTTCCAATAAAACAAACTGCAGAAACCCATCCTCAGCATCTCCACTCACCTTCCAATAACACAACCTTCAGAAACCCATCCTCAGCATCTCCACTCACCTCCCAATAACACAACCTGCAGAAACCCATCCTCAGCATCTTCACTCACCTTCCAATAACACAAACTGCAGAAACTCATCCGCAGCATCTTCACTCACCTCCCAATATTACAACCTGCAGAAACCCATCCTCAGCATCTCCACTCACCTCCCAATAACAGAACCTGCATAAACCCATCCTCAGCATCTCCACTCACCTCCCAATAACACAACCTGCAGAAACACATGCTCAGCATCTTCACTCACCTCCCAATAACGCAACCTGCAGAAACCCATTCTCAGCATCTCCACTCACCCCCCAATAACACAACCTGCAGAAACCCATCCTCAGCATCTTCACTCACCTTCCAATAACACAACCTGCAGAAACCCATCCTCAGCATCTTCACTCACCTCCCAATAAGACAACATGCAGAAACCCATCCTCAGCATCTTCACTCACCTCCCAGTAACATAACCTGCAGAAACCCATCCTCAGCATTTTCACTCACCTCCCAATAACACATCCTGCAGAAACCCATCCTCAGAATCTCCACTCACCTTCCAATAACACAACCTGCAGAAACCCATCCTCAGCATCTTCACTCACCTCCCAATAACACATCCTGCAGAAACCCATCCTCAGAATCTCCACTCACCTCTCAATAACACAACCTGCAGAAACCCATCCTCAGCATCATCACTCACCTCCCAATAACAGAACCTGCCGAAACCCATCCTTAGCATCTCAACTCACCTCCCAATAACACAACCTGCAGAAACCCATCCTCAGCATCTTCACTCACCTTCCAATAACACAACCTGCAGAAACCCATCTCAGCATCTCCACTGACCTTCCAATAACACAACCAGAGGGTGGTGGTTGATGGGAAATGTTCAGAATGGATTTCAGTCTCAAGTGGAGTACCACAAGGATCTGTTCTGGGGCCGTTGCTGTTTGTCATTTTTATGAATGACCTAGAGGAAGGCTCAGAAGTGTGGGTGAGTAAATTTGTAGACGATACTAAAGTCGGTGGTGTTGTCGATATTGTGGAAAGATGTAGCAGGTTACAGAGGGATATAGATAAGCTGCAGAGCTGGGCTGAGAGGTGGCAAATATAGTTTAATGTAGAGAAGTGTGAGGTGATTCACTTTGGAAGGAATAACAGCAATGCGGAATATTTGGCTAATGGTAAAGTTCTTGAAAGTGTGGATGAGCAGAGGGATCTAGGTGTCCTTGTACATAGATCCCTGAAAGTTGCCATCCAGGTTAATAGGGTTGTGAAGAAGGCCTATGGAGTGTTGGCCTTTATTGGTAGAGGGATTGAGTTCCGGAGTCAGGAGGTCATGTTGCAGCTGTACAGAACTCTTGCTCGGCCGCATATGGAGTATTGCGTACAGTTCTGGTCACCGCATTATAGGAAGGACATGGAGGCTTTGGAGCGGGTGCAGAGGAGATTTACCAGGATGTTGCCTGGTATGGAGGGAAAATCTTATGAGGGAAGGCTGATGGACTTAAGATTGTTTTCGTTGGAGAGAAGAAGGTTGAGAGGAGACTTAATAGAGGCATACAAAATGATCAGGGGTTGGATAGGGTGGACAGTGAGAGCCTTCTCCCGCGGATGGAAATGGCTGGCACGAGGGGACATAGCTTTAAACTGAGGGGTAATAGATATAGGACAGAGGTCAGAGGTAGGTTCTTTACGCAAAGAGTAGTGAGGCCGTGGAATGCCGTACCTGCTACAGTAGTGAACTCGCCAACATTAAGGGCATTTAAAAGTTTATTGGATAAAAATATGGATGATAATGGCATAGTGTAGGTTAGATGGCTTTTGTTTCGGTGCAGCATCGTGGGCCGAAGGGCCTGTACTGCGCTGTATTGTTCTATGTTCTATGTTCTATAAACCCATCCTCAGCATCTCCACTCACCTTCCAATAACACAACCTGCGGAAACCCATCCTCAGCATCTCCACTAACCTTCCAATAACACAACATGCAGAAACCCATCCTCAGCATCTCCACTCACCTTCCAATGACACAACCTGCAGAAACCCATCCTCAGCATCTCCACTCACCTCCCAATAACACAACCTGCAGAAACCCATCATCAGCATCTTCACTCACCTTCCAATAACACAAACTGCAGAAACTCATCCGCAGCATCTTCACTCACCTCCCAATATCACAACCTGCAGAAACCCATCCTCAGCATCTCCACTGACCTCCCAATAACACAACCTGCAGAAACCCATCCTCAGCATCTCCACTCACCTCCCAATAACACAACCTGCAGAAACCCATCCTCAGCATCTCCACTCACCTCCCAATAACACAACCTGCAGAAACCTATCCTCAGCATCTCCACTCACCTCCCAATAACACAACCTGCAGAAACGCATCCTCAGCATCTTCACTCACCTCCCAATAACACAACCTGCAGAAACCCATCCTCAGTATCTCCACTAACCTCCCAATAAGACAACCTGCAGGAACCCATCCTCAGCATCTTCACTCACCTCCCAATAACACAACGTGCAGAAACCCATCCTCAGCATCTTCACTGACCTCCCAATAACACAACCTGCAGAAACCCATTCTCAGTATCTTCACTCACCTCCCAGTAACACAACCTGCAGGAACCCATCCTCAGCATCTTCACTCACCTCCCAGTAACACAACCTTCTGAAACCCATCCTCAGTATGTCCACTAACCTCCCAATAACACAACCTGCAAAAACCCATCCTCAGCATCTTCACTCAACTCCCAATAACACAACCTGCTGAAACCCATCCTCAGTATCTCCACTAAGCTCCCAATAACACAACCTGCAGAAACCCATCCTCAGCATCTCCACTCACCTCCCAATAACACAATCTGCAGAAACACATGCCCAGCATCTTCACTCACCTCCCAATATCAACCTGCAGAAACCCATCCTCAGCATCTTCACTCACCTTCCAATAAAACAAACTGCAGAAACCCATCCTCAGCATCTCCACTCACCTTCCAATAACACAACCTTCAGAAACCCATCCTCAGCATCTCCACTCACCTCCCAATAACACAACCTGCAGAAACCCATCCTCAGCATCTTCACTCACCTTCCAATAACACAAACTGCAGAAACTCATCCGCAGCATCTTCACTCACCTCCCAATATTACACCCTGCAGAAACCCATCCTCAGCATCTCCACTCACCTCCCAATAACAGAACCTGCAGAAACCCATCCTCAGCATCTCCACTCACCTCCCAATAACACAACCTGCAGAAACACATGCTCAGCATCTTCACTCACCTCCCAATAACGCAACCTGCAGAAACCCATTCTCAGCATCTCCACTCACCCCCCAATAACACAACCTGCAGAAACCCATCCTCAGCATCTTCACTCACCTTCCAATAACACAACCTGCAGAAACCCATCCTCAGCATCTTCACTCACCTCCCAATAAGACAACATGCAGAAACCCATCCTCAGCATCTTCACTCACCTCCCAGTAACATAACCTGCAGAAACCCATCCTCAGCATTTTCACTCACCTCCCAATAACACATCCTGCAGAAACCCATCCTCAGAATCTCCACTCACCTCCCAATAACACAACCTGCAGAAACCCATCCTCAGCATCATCACTCACCTCCCAATAACAGAACCTGCCGAAACCCATCCTTAGCATCTCCACTCACCTCCCAATAACACAACCTACAGAAACCCATCCTCAGCATCTTCACTCACCTTCCAATAACACAACCTGCAGAAACCCATCCTCAGCATCTTCACTCACCTCCCAATAACACATCCTGCAGAAACCCATCCTCAGAATCTCCACTCACCTCTCAATAACACAACCTGCAGAAACCCATCCTCAGCATCATCACTCACCTCCCTATAACAGAACCTGCCGAAACCCATCCTTAGCATCTCCACTCACCTCCCAATAACACAACCTGCAGAAACCCATCCTCAGCATCTTCACTCACCTTCCAATAACACAACCTGCAGAAACCCATCTCAGCATCTCCACTGACCTTCCAATAACACAACCAGAGGGTGGTGGTTGATGGGAAATGTTCAGAATGGATTTCAGTCTCAAGTGGAGTACCACAAGGATCTGTTCTGGGGCCGTTGCTGTTTGTCATTTTTATGAATGACCTAGAGGAAGGCTCAGAAGTGTGGGTGAGTAAATTTGTAGACGATACTAAAGTCGGTGGTGTTGTCGATAGTGTGGAAAGATGTAGCAGGTTACAGAGGGATATAGATAAGCTGCAGAGCTGGGCTGAGAGGTGGCAAATATAGTTTAATGTAGAGAAGTGTGAGGTGATTCACTTTGGAAGGAATAACAGCAATGCGGAATATTTGGCTAATGGTAAAGTTCTTGAAAGTGTGGATGAGCAGAGGGATCTAGGTGTCCTTGTACATAGATCCCTGAAAGTTGCCATCCAGGTTAATAGGGTTGTGAAGAAGGCCTATGGAGTGTTGGCCTTTATTGGTAGAGGGATTGAGTTCCGGAGTCAGGAGGTCATGTTGCAGCTGTACAGAACTCTTGCTCGGCCGCATATGGAGTATTGCGTACAGTTCTGGTCACCGCATTATAGGAAGGACATGGAGGCTTTGGAGCGGGTGCAGAGGAGATTTACCAGGATGTTGCCTGGTATGGATGGAAAATCTTATGAGGGAAGGCTGATGGACTTAAGATTGTTTTCGTTGGAGAGAAGAAGGTTGAGAGGAGACTTAATAGAGGCATACAAAATGATCAGGGGTTGGATAGGGTGGACAGTGAGAGCCTTCTCCCGCGGATGGAAATGGCTGGCACGAGGGGACATAACTTTAAACTGAGGGGTAATAGATATAGGACAGAGGTCAGAGGTAGGTTCTTTACGCAAAGAGTAGTGAGGCCGTGGAATGCCGTACCTGCTACAGTAGTGAACTCGCCAACATTAAGGGCATTTAAAAGTTTATTGGATAAAAATATGGATGATAATGGCATAGTGTAGGTTAGATGGCTTTTGTTTCGGTGCAGCATCGTGGGCCGAAGGGCCTGTACTGCGCTGTATTGTTCTATGTTCTATGTTCTATAAACCCATCCTCAGCATCTCCACTCACCTTCCAATAACACAACCTGCGGAAACCCATCCTCAGCATCTCCACTAACCTTCCAATAACACAACATGCAGAAACCCATCCTCAGCATCTCCACTCACCTTCCAATGACACAACCTGCAGAAACCCATCCTCAGCATCTCCACTCACCTCCCAATAACACAACCTGCAGAAACCCATCATCAGCATCTTCACTCACCTTCCAATAACACAAACTGCAGAAACTCATCCGCAGCATCTTCACTCACCTCCCAATATCACAACCTGCAGAAACCCATCCTCAGCATCTCCACTCACCTCCCAATAACACAACCTGCAGAAACCCATCCTCAGCATCTCCACTCACCTCCCAATAACACAACCTGCAGAAACCCATCCTCAGCATCTCCACTCACCTCCCAATAACAGAACATGCAGAAACCTATCCTCAGCATCTCCACTCACCTCCCAATAACACAACCTGCAGAAACGCATCCTCAGCATCTTCACTCACCTCCCAATAACACAACCTGCAGAAACCCATCCTCAGTATCTCCACTAACCTCCCAATAAGACAACCTGCAGGAACCCATCCTCAGCATCTTCACTCACCTCCCAATAACACAACGTGCAGAAACCCATCCTCAGCATCTTCACTGACCTCCCAATAACACAACCTGCAGAAACCCATTCTCAGTATCTTCACTCACCTCCCAGTAACACAACCTGCAGGAACCCATCCTCAGCATCTTCACTCACCTCCCAGTAACACAACCTTCTGAAACCCATCCTCAGTATGTCCACTAACCTCCCAATAACACAACCTGCAAAAACCCATCCTCAGCATCTTCACTCAACTCCCAATAACACAACCTGCTGAAACCCATCCTCAGTATCTCCACTAAGCTCCCAATAACACAACCTGCAGAAACCCATCCTCAGCATCTCCACTCACCTCCCAATAACACAATCTGCAGAAACACATGCCCAGCATCTTCACTCACCTCCCAATATCAACCTGCAGAAACCCATCCTCAGCATCTTCACTCACCTTCCAATAAAACAAACTGCAGAAACCCATCCTCAGCATCTCCACTCACCTTCCAATAACACAACCTTCAGAAACCCATCCTCAGCATCTCCACTCACCTCCCAATAACACAACCTGCAGAAACCCATCCTCAGCATCTTCACTCACCTTCCAATAACACAAACTGCAGAAACTCATCCGCAGCATCTTCACTCACCTCCCAATATTACAACCTGCAGAAACCCATCCTCAGCATCTCCACTCACCTCCCAATAACAGAACCTGCATAAACCCATCCTCAGCATCTCCACTCACCTCCCAATAACACAACCTGCAGAAACACATGCTCAGCATCTTCACTAACCTCCCAATAACGCAACCTGCAGAAACCCATTCTCAGCATCTCCACTCACCCCCCAATAACACAACCTGCAGAAACCCATCCTCAGCATCTTCACTCACCTTCCAATAACACAACCTGCAGAAACCCATCCTCAGCATCTTCACTCACCTCCCAATAAGACAACATGCAGAAACCCATCCTCAGCATCTTCACTCACCTCCCAGTAACATAACCTGCAGAAACCCATCCTCAGCATTTTCACTCACCTCCCAATAACACATCCTGCAGAAACCCATCCTCAGTATCTCCACTCACCTTCCAATAACACAACCTGCAGAAACCCATCCTCAGCATCTTCACTCACCTCCCAATAACACATCCTGCAGAAACCCATCCTCAGAATCTCCACTCACCTCTCAATAACACAACCTGCAGAAACCCATCCTCAGCATCATCACTCACCTCCCAATAACAGAACCTGCCGAAACCCATCCTTAGCATCTCAACTCACCTCCCAATAACACAACCTGCAGAAACCCATCCTCAGCATCTTCACTCACCTCCCAATAACACATCCTGCAGAAACCCATCCTCAGAATCTCCACTCACCTCTCAATAACACAACCTGCAGAAACCCATCCTCAGCATCATCACTCACCTCCCTATAACAGAACCTGCCGAAACCCATCCTTAGCATCTCCACTCACCTCCCAATAACACAACCTGCAGAAACCCATCCTCAGCATCTTCACTCACCTTCCAATAACACAACCTGCAGAAACCCATCTCAGCATCTCCACTGACCTTCCAATAACACAACCAGAGGGTGGTGGTTGATGGGAAATGTTCAGAATGGATTTCAGTCTCAAGTGGAGTACCACAAGGATCTGTTCTGGGGCCGTTGCTGTTTGTCATTTTTATGAATGACCTAGAGGAAGGCTCAGAAGTGTGGGTGAGTAAATTTGTAGACGATACTAAAGTCGGTGGTGTTGTCGATAGTGTGGAAAGATGTAGCAGGTTACAGAGGGATATAGATAAGCTGCAGAGCTGGGCTGAGAGGTGGCAAATATAGTTTAATGTAGAGAAGTGTGAGGTGATTCACTTTGGAAGGAATAACAGCAATGCGGAATATTTGGCTAATGGTAAAGTTCTTGAAAGTGTGGATGAGCAGAGGGATCTAGGTGTCCTTGTACATAGATCCCTGAAAGTTGCCATCCAGGTTAATAGGGTTGTGAAGAAGGCCTATGGAGTGTTGGCCTTTATTGGTAGAGGGATTGAGTTCCGGAGTCAGGAGGTCATGTTGCAGCTGTACAGAACTCTTGCTCGGCCGCATATGGAGTATTGCGTACAGTTCTGGTCACCGCATTATAGGAAGGACATGGAGGCTTTGGAGCGGGTGCAGAGGAGATTTACCAGGATGTTGCCTGGTATGGATGGAAAATCTTATGAGGGAAGGCTGATGGACTTAAGATTGTTTTCGTTGGAGAGAAGAAGGTTGAGAGGAGACTTAATAGAGGCATACAAAATGATCAGGGGTTGGATAGGGTGGACAGTGAGAGCCTTCTCCCGCGGATGGAAATGGCTGGCACGAGGGGACATAACTTTAAACTGAGGGGTAATAGATATAGGACAGAGGTCAGAGGTAGGTTCTTTACGCAAAGAGTAGTGAGGCCGTGGAATGCCGTACCTGCTACAGTAGTGAACTCGCCAACATTAAGGGCATTTAAAAGTTTATTGGATAAAAATATGGATGATAATGGCATAGTGTAGGTTAGATGGCTTTTGTTTCGGTGCAGCATCGTGGGCCGAAGGGCCTGTACTGCGCTGTATTGTTCTATGTTCTATGTTCTATAAACCCATCCTCAGCATCTCCACTCACCTTCCAATAACACAACCTGCGGAAACCCATCCTCAGCATCTCCACTAACCTTCCAATAACACAACATGCAGAAACCCATCCTCAGCATCTCCACTCACCTTCCAATGACACAACCTGCAGAAACCCATCCTCAGCATCTCCACTCACCTCCCAATAACACAACCTGCAGAAACCCATCATCAGCATCTTCACTCACCTTCCAATAACACAAACTGCAGAAACTCATCCGCAGCATCTTCACTCACCTCCCAATATCACAACCTGCAGAAACCCATCCTCAGCATCTCCACTCACCTCCCAATAACACAACCTGCAGAAACCCATCCTCAGCATCTCCACTCACCTCCCAATAACACAACCTGCAGAAACCCATCCTCAGCATCTCCACTCACCTCCCAATAACAGAACATGCAGAAACCTATCCTCAGCATCTCCACTCACCTCCCAATAACACAACCTGCAGAAACGCATCCTCAGCATCTTCACTCACCTCCCAATAACACAACCTGCAGAAACCCATCCTCAGTATCTCCACTAACCTCCCAATAAGACAACCTGCAGGAACCCATCCTCAGCATCTTCACTCACCTCCCAATAACACAACGTGCAGAAACCCATCCTCAGCATCTTCACTGACCTCCCAATAACACAACCTGCAGAAACCCATTCTCAGTATCTTCACTCACCTCCCAGTAACACAACCTGCAGGAACCCATCCTCAGCATCTTCACTCACCTCCCAGTAACACAACCTTCTGAAACCCATCCTCAGTATGTCCACTAACCTCCCAATAACACAACCTGCAAAAACCCATCCTCAGCATCTTCACTCAACTCCCAATAACACAACCTGCTGAAACCCATCCTCAGTATCTCCACTAAGCTCCCAATAACACAACCTGCAGAAACCCATCCTCAGCATCTCCACTCACCTCCCAATAACACAACCTGCAGAAACCCATCCTCAGCATCTTCACTCACCTCCCAATAACACAATCTGCAGAAACACATGCCCAGCATCTTCACTCACCTCCCAATATCAACCTGCAGAAACCCATCCTCAGCATCTTCACTCACCTTCCAATAAAACAAACTGCAGAAACCCATCCTCAGCATCTCCACTCACCTTCCAATAACACAACCTTCAGAAACCCATCCTCAGCATCTCCACTCACCTCCCAATAACACAACCTGCAGAAACCCATCCTCAGCATCTTCACTCACCTTCCAATAACACAAACTGCAGAAACTCATCCGCAGCATCTTCACTCACCTCCCAATATTACAACCTGCAGAAACCCATCCTCAGCATCTCCACTCACCTCCCAATAACAGAACCTGCATAAACCCATCCTCAGCATCTCCACTCACCTCCCAATAACACAACCTGCAGAAACACATGCTCAGCATCTTCACTAACCTCCCAATAACGCAACCTGCAGAAACCCATTCTCAGCATCTCCACTCACCCCCCAATAACACAACCTGCAGAAACCCATCCTCAGCATCTTCACTCACCTTCCAATAACACAACCTGCAGAAACCCATCCTCAGCATCTTCACTCACCTCCCAATAAGACAACATGCAGAAACCCATCCTCAGCATCTTCACTCACCTCCCAGTAACATAACCTGCAGAAACCCATCCTCAGCATTTTCACTCACCTCCCAATAACACATCCTGCAGAAACCCATCCTCAGAATCTCCACTCACCTTCCAATAACACAACCTGCAGAAACCCATCCTCAGCATCTTCACTCACCTCCCAATAACACATCCTGCAGAAACCCATCCTCAGAATCTCCACTCACCTCTCAATAACACAACCTGCAGAAACCCATCCTCAGCATCATCACTCACCTCCCAATAACAGAACCTGCCGAAACCCATCCTTAGCATCTCAACTCACCTCCCAATAACACAACCTGCAGAAACCCATCCTCAGCATCTTCACTCACCTTCCAATAACACAACCTGCAGAAACCCATCTCAGCATCTCCACTGACCTTCCAATAACACAACCAGAGGGTGGTGGTTGATGGGAAATGTTCAGAATGGATTTCAGTCTCAAGTGGAGTACCACAAGGATCTGTTCTGGGGCCGTTGCTGTTTGTCATTTTTATGAATGACCTAGAGGAAGGCTCAGAAGTGTGGGTGAGTAAATTTGTAGACGATACTAAAGTCGGTGGTGTTGTCGATATTGTGGAAAGATGTAGCAGGTTACAGAGGGATATAGATAAGCTGCAGAGCTGGGCTGAGAGGTGGCAAATATAGTTTAATGTAGAGAAGTGTGAGGTGATTCACTTTGGAAGGAATAACAGCAATGCGGAATATTTGGCTAATGGTAAAGTTCTTGAAAGTGTGGATGAGCAGAGGGATCTAGGTGTCCTTGTACATAGATCCCTGAAAGTTGCCATCCAGGTTAATATGGTTGTGAAGAAGGCCTATGGAGTGTTGGCCTTTATTGGTAGAGGGATTGAGTTCCGGAGTCAGGAGGTCATGTTGCAGCTGTACAGAACTCTTGCTCGGCCGCATATGGAGTATTGCGTACAGTTCTGGTCACCGCATTATAGGAAGGACATGGAGGCTTTGGAGCGGGTGCAGAGGAGATTTACCAGGATGTTGCCTGGTATGGAGGGAAAATCTTATGAGGGAAGGCTGATGGACTTAAGATTGTTTTCGTTGGAGAGAAGAAGGTTGAGAGGAGACTTAATAGAGGCATACAAAATGATCAGGGGTTGGATAGGGTGGACAGTGAGAGCCTTCTCCCGCGGATGGAAATGGCTGGCACGAGGGGACATAGCTTTAAACTGAGGGGTAATAGATATAGGACAGAGGTCAGAGGTAGGTTCTTTACGCAAAGAGTAGTGAGGCCGTGGAATGCCGTACCTGCTACAGTAGTGAACTCGCCAACATTAAGGGCATTTAAAAGTTTATTGGATAAAAATATGGATGATAATGGCATAGTGTAGGTTAGATGGCTTTTGTTTCGGTGCAGCATCGTGGGCCGAAGGGCCTGTACTGCGCTGTATTGTTCTATGTTCTATGTTCTATAAACCCATCCTCAGCATCTCCACTCACCTTCCAATAACACAACCTGCGGAAACCCATCCTCAGCATCTCCACTAACCTTCCAATAACACAACATGCAGAAACCCATCCTCAGCATCTCCACTCACCTTCCAATGACACAACCTGCAGAAACCCATCCTCAGCATCTCCACTCACCTCCCAATAACACAACCTGCAGAAACCCATCATCAGCATCTTCACTCACCTTCCAATAACACAAACTGCAGAAACTCATCCGCAGCATCTTCACTCACCTCCCAATATCACAACCTGCAGAAACCCATCCTCAGCATCTCCACTCACCTCCCAATAACACAACCTGCAGAAACCCATCCTCAGCATCTCCACTCACCTCCCAATAACACAACCTGCAGAAACCCATCCTCAGCATCTCCACTCACTTCCCAATAACAGAACCTGCAGAAACCTATCCTCAGCATCTCCACTCACCTCCCAATAACACAACCTGCAGAAACGCATCCTCAGCATCTTCACTCACCTCCCAATAACACAACCTGCAGAAACCCATCCTCAGTATCTCCACTAACCTCCCAATAAAACAACCTGCAGGAACCCATCCTCAGCATCTTCACTCACCTTCCAATAACACAACCTGCAGTAACCCATCCACAGCATCTCCACTCACCTCCCAATAACACAACCTGCAGAAACCCATCCTCAGCATCTTCACTCACCTTCCAATAACACAACCTGCAGAAACCCATCCTCAGCATCTCCACTCACCTTCCAATAACACAACCTTCAGAAACCCATCCTCAGCATCTTCACTAACCTTCCAATAACACAACCTGCAGAAACCCATCCTCAGCATCTCCAATCACCCCCCAATAACACAACCTGCAGAAACCCATCCTCAGCATCTCCACTCACCTCCCAGTAACACAACCTGCAGAAACCCATCCTCAGCATCTCCACTCACCTTCCAATAACACAACCTGCAGAAACCCATCCTCAGCATCTTCACTGACCTTCCAATCACACAACCTGCAGAAACCCATCCTGAGCATCTCCACTTACCTTCCAATAACACAACCTGCAGAAACCCATCCTCAGCAACTCCACTCACCTCCCAATAACACAACCTGCAGAAACCCATCCTCAGGATCTCCACTAACCTCCCAATAACACAACCTGCAGGAACCCATTCTCAGCATCTCCACTCACACCCCAATAACACAACCTGCAGAAACCCATCCTCAGCATCTTCACTGACCTCCCAATAACACAACCTGCAGGAACCCATTCTCAGCATCTCCACTCACCTCCCAATAACACAACCTGCAGAAACCCATTCTCAGTATCCTCACTCACCTCCCAATAACACAACCTGCAGAAACCCATCCTCAGCATCTCCACTCACCTCCCAATAAGACAACCTGCAGATATCCATCCTCAGCATCTCCACTCACCTCCCAATAACACAATCTGCAGAAACTCATCCTCAGCATCTTCACTCACCTCCCAATATCACAACCTGCAGAAACCCATCCTCAGCATCTCCACTCACATCCCAATAACACAATCTACAGAAACTCATCCTCAGCATCTTCACTCACCTCCCAATAACACAACCTGCAGAAACCCATCCTCATTATCTCCACCTGCAGAAGCCCATCCTCAGCATCTCCACTAACCTCCCAATAACACAACCTGCAGGAACCCATCCTCAGCATCTCCACTCACCTCCCAATATCACAACCTGCAGAAACCGATCCTCAGCATCTTCACTGACCTCCCAATAACACAACTTGCAGAAACCCATTCTCAGTATCGTCACTCACCTCCCAGTAACACAACCTGCAGGAACCCATCCTCAGCATTTTCACTCACCTCCCAGTAACACAACCTGCTGAAACCCATCCTCAGTATCTCCACTAACCTCCCAATAACACAACCTGCAAAAACCCATCCTCAGCATCTTCACTTACCTCCCAATAACACAACCTGCTGAAACCCTCCTCAGCATCTCTAATAACCTCCCGATAACACAACCTGCAGAAACCCATCCTCAGCATCTTCACTCACCTCCCAATAACACAATCTGCATAAACCCATCCTCAGCATCTCCACTCACCTCCCAATAACACAACCTGCAGAAACAAATGCCCAGCATCTTCACTCACCTCCCAATAACACAACCTGCAGAAACCCATCCTCAGCATCTTCACTCACCTTCCAATAACACAACCTGCAGAAACCCATTCTCAGAATCTTCACTCACCTTCCAATAACACAAACTGCAGAAACCCATCCTCAGCAACTCCACTCACCTCCCAATAACACAACCTGCAGAAACCCATCCTCAGGATCTCCACTAACCTTCCAATAACACAACCTGCAGGAACCCATTCTCAGCATCTCCACTCACACCCCAATAACACAACCTGCAGAAACCCATCCTCAGCATCTTCACTGACCTCCCAATAACACAACCTGCAGGATCCCATTCTCAGCATCTCCACTCACCTCCCAATAACACAACCTGCAGAAACCCATCATCAACATCTCCACTCACCTTCCAATAACACAACCTGCAGAAACCCATCGTCAGCATCTCCACTCACCTTCCAATAACACAACCTGCAGAAACCCATTCTCAGAATCTTCACTCACCTTCCAATAACACAAACTGCAGAAACCCATCCTCAGCAACTCCACTCACCTCCCAATAACACAACCTGCAGAAACCCATCCTCAGGATCTCCACTAACCTCCCAATAACACAACCTGCAGGAACCCATTCTCAGCATCTCCACTCACACCCCAATAACACAACCTGCAGAAACCCATCCTCAGCATCTTCACTGACCTCCCAATAACACAACCTGCAGGAACCCATTCTCAGCATCTCCACTCACCTCCCAATAACACAACCTGCAGAAACCCATTCTCAGTATCCTCACTCACCTCCCAATAACACAACCTGCAGAAACCCATCCTCAGCATCTCCACTCACCTCCCAATAAGACAACCTGCAGATATCCATCCTCAGCATCTCCAATCACCTCCCAATAACACAATCTGCAGAAACTCATCCTCAGCATCTTCACTCACCTCCCAATATCACAACCTGCAGAAACCCATCCTCAGCATCTCCACTCACATCCCAATAACACAATCTACAGAAACTCATCCTCAGCATCTTCACTCACCTCCCAATAACACAACCTGCAGAAACCCATCCTCATTATCTCCACCTGCAGAAGCCCATCCTCAGCATCTCCACTAACCTCCCAATAACACAACCTGCAGGAACCCATCCTCAGCATCTCCACTCACCTCCCAATATCACAACCTGCAGAAACCCGTCCTCAGCATCTTCACTGACCTCCCAATAACACAACCTGCAGAAACCCATTCTCAGTATCCTCACTCACCTCCCAGTAACACAACCTGCAGGAACCCATCCTCAGCATTTTCACTCACCTCCCAGTAACACAACCTGCTGAAACCCATCCTCAGTATCTCCACTAACCTCCCAATAACACAACCTGCAAAAACCCATCCTCAGCATCTTCACTTACCTCCCAATAACACAACCTGCTGAAACCCTCCTCAGTATCTCTAATAACCTCCCGATAACACAACCTGCAGAAACCCATCCTCAGCATCTTCACTCACCTCCCAATAACATAATCTGCATAAACCCATCCTCAGCATCTCCACTCACCTCCCAATAACACAACCTGCAGAAACAAATGCCCAGCATCTTCACTCACCTCCCAATAACACAACCTGCAGAAACCCATCCTCAGCATCTTCACTCACCTTCCAATAACACAACCTGCAGAAACCTATCATCAGCATCCCCACTCACCTTCGAATAACACAACCTGCAGAAACCCATCCACAGCATCTCCACTCACCATCCAATAACACAACCTGCAGAAACCCATCCTCAGCATCTCCACTCACCTTCCAATAACACAACCTGCAGAAACCCATCCTCAGCATCTTCACTCACCTTCCAATAACACAACCTGCAGAAACCCATCCTGAGCATCTCCACTAACCTTCCAAGAACACAACCTCCAGAAACCCATCCTCAGCATCTCCACTCACCCCCAATAAGACAACCTGCAGAAACACATCCTCAGCATCTCCACTCACCCCCCAATAACACAACCTGCAGAAACCCAGCCTCAGCATCTCCATCTTCTTCCAATAACATAACCTGCAGAAACCCATCCTCAGCATTTTCACTCACCTTCCAATAACACAACCTTCAGAAACCCATCCACAACATCTCCACTCACCATCCAATAACACAACCTGTAGAAACCCATCCTCAGCATCTCCACTCACCTTCCAATAACACAACCTGCAGAAACCCATCCTCAGCATCTTCACTCACCTTCCAATAACACAACCTGCAGAAACCCATCCTGAGCATCTCCACTAACCTTCCAATAAAACCACCTGCAGAAACCCATCCTCAGCATCTCCACTCACCTCCTAATAAAAAAAGCTGCAGAAACACATCCTGAGCATCTCCACTCACCCCCCAATAACACAACCTGCAGAAACCCATCCTCAGCATCTTCACTCACCTTCCAATAACACAACCTGCAGAAACCCATCCTCAGCATCTTCACTCACCTCCCAATAAGACAACATGCAGAAACCCATCCTCAGCATCTTCACTCACCTCCCAGTAACACAACCTGCAGAAACCCATCCTCAGCATCTTCACTCACCTCCAAATAACACATCCTGCAGAAACCCATCCTCAGAATCTCCACTCACCTCCCAATAACACAACCTGCAGAAACCCATCCTCAGCATCTTCACTCACCTTCCAATAACACAACCTGCAGAAACCCATCCTGAGCATCTCCACTAACCTTCCAATAAAACCACCTGCAGAAACCCATCCTCAGCATCTCCACTCACCTCCTAATAAAAAAAGCTGCAGAAACACATCCTCAGCATCTCCACTCACCCCCCAATAACACAACCTGCAGAAACCCATCCTCAGCATCTTCACTCACCTTCCAATAACACAACCTGCAGAAACCCATCCTCAGCATCTTCACTCACCTCCCAATAAGACAACATGCAGAAACCCATCCTCAGCATCTTCACTCACCTCCCAGTAACACAACCTGCAGAAACCCATCCTCAGCATCTTCACTCACCTCCCAATAACACATCCTGCAGAAACCCATCCTCAGAATCTCCACTCACCTCCCAATAACACAACCTGCAGAAACCCATCCTCAGCATCTTCACTCACCTTCCAATAACACAAACTGCAGAAACCCATCCTGAGCATCTCCAGTCACCTCCCAATAACACAACCTGCTGAAACCCATCATCAGCATCTACACTCACCTCCCAATTACACAACCTGCAGAAACCCATTCTCAGCATCTTCACTAACCTCCCAATAACACAACCTGCAGAAACCCATCCTCAGCTTCTCCACTCACCTCCCAATAACACAACCTTCTGAAACCCATCATCAGCATCTACACTCACCTCCCAATAACACAACCTGCAGAAACCCATCCTCAGCATTTCCACTTACGTCCCAATAAAACAACCTGCAGAAACCCATCCTCAGCCTCTTCACTAACCTCCCAATAACACAACCTGCAGGAACCTATCCTCAGCTTCTTTACTCACATTCCAGTAACACAACCTACAGAAATCCATCCTCAACATCCTCCCTCAATTCCCAAGAACACAACCTGCAGAAACGCATCCTCAGCATCTTCACTCACCTCCCAATAACACAACCTGCAGGAACCTATCCTCAGCATCTTTACTCACATTCCAGTAACACAACCTACAGAAATCCATCCTCAACATCCTCCCTCAATTCCCAAGAACACAACCTGCAGAAACGCATCCTCAGCATCTTCACTCACCTCTCAATAACACAACCTGCAGAAACCCATCCTCAGAATCGTCACTCATCTCCCAATTACACAACCTGCAGAAACCCAACCTCAGCATTTTCACTCACCTCCCAGTAACACAACCTGCTGAAACCCATCCTCAGTATCTCCACTAACCTCCCAATAACACAACCTGCAAAAACCCATCCTCAGCATCTTCACTTACCTCCCAATAACACAACCTGCTGAAATCCTCCTCAGTATCTCTAATAACCTCCTGATAACACAACCTGCAGAAACCCATCCTCAGCATCTTCACTCACCTCCCAATAACACAATCTGCATAAACCCATCCTCAGCATCTCCACTCACCTCCCAATAACACAACCTGCAGAAACAAATGCCCAGCATCTTCACTCACCTCCCAATAACACAACCTGCAGAAACCCATCCTCAGCATCTTCACTCACCTTCCAATAACACAACCTGCAGAAACCTATCATCAGCATCCCCACTCACCTTCGAATAACACAACCTGCAGAAACCCATCCACAGCATCTCCACTCACCATCCAATAACACAACCTGCAGAAACCCATCCTCAGCATCTCCACTCACCTTCCAATAACACAACCTGCAGAAACCCATCCTCAGCATCTTCACTCACCTTCCAATAACACAACCTGCAGAAACCCATCCTGAGCATCTCCACTAACCTTCCAAGAACACAACCTCCAGAAACCCATCCTCAGCATCTCCACTCACCCCCAATAACACAACCTGCAGAAACACATCCTCAGCATCTCCACTCACCCCCCCAATAACACAACCTGCAGAAACCCAGCCGCAGCATCTCCATCTTATTCCAATAACTTAACCTGCAGAAACCCATCCTCAGCTTTTTCACGCACCTTCCAATAACACAACCTTCAGAAACCCATCCACAGCATCTCCACTCACCATCTAATAACACAACCTGTAGAAACCCATCCTCAGCATCTCCACTCACCATCCAATAACACAACCTGCAGAAACCCATCCTCAGCATCTTCACTCACCTTCCAATAAGACAACCTGCAGAAACCCATCCTGAGCATCTCCACTAACCTTCCAATAAAACCACCTGCAGAAACCCATCCTCAGCATCTCCACTCACCTCCTAATAAAACAAGCTGCAGAAACACATCCTCAGCATCTCCACTCACCCCCCAATAACACAACCTGCAGAAACCCATCCTCAGCATCTTCACTCACCTTCCAATAACACAACCTGCAGAAACCCATCCTCAGCATCTTCACTCACCTCCCAATAAGACAACATGCAGCAACCCATCCTCAGCATCTTCACTCACCTCCCAGTAACACAACCTGCAGAAACCCATCCTCAGCATCTTCACTCACCTCCCAATAACACATCCTGCAGAAACCCATCCTCAGAATCTCCACTCACCTCCAAATAACACAACCTGCAGAAACCCATCCTCAGCATCTTCACTCACCTTCCAATAACACAAACTGCAGAAACCCATCCTGAGCATCTCCAGTCACCTCCCAATAACACAACCTGCTGAAACCCATCATCAGCATCTACACTCACCTCCCAATTACACAACCTGCAGAAACCCATTCTCAGCATCTTCACTAACCTCCCAATAACACAACCTGCAGAAACCCATCCTCAGCTTCTCCACTCACCTCCCAATAACACAACCTGCTGAAACCCATCATCAGCATCTACACTCACCTCCCAATAACACAACCTGCAGAAACCCATCCTCAGCATCTATACAAATCTTCCAATAACACGACCCAGAAACGCATCCTCAGCATCTCCACTCACCTCCCAATAACACAACCTGCAGAAAGCCATCCTCAGCATTTCCACTTACGTCCCAATAAAACAACCTGCAGAAAACAATCCTCAGCATCTTCACTAACCTCCCAATAACCCAACCTGCAGGAACCCATCCTCAGCATCTTTACTCACATTCCAGTAACACAACCTACAGAAATCCATCCTCAGCATCCTCCCTCAATTCCCAAGAACACAACCTGCAGAAACGCATCCTCAGCATCTTCACTCACCTCTCAATAACACAACCTGCAGAAACCCATCCTCAGAATCGTCACTCATCTCCCAATTACACAACCTGCAGAAACCCAACCTCAGCATCTCTACTGACCTTCCAATGACACAAACTGGAGAAACCCATCCTCAGCATCTTCACTCACCTCCGAATAACACAACCTTCAGAAACACATCCCCAGCATCTCCACTCAGCTTCCAATAGCACAACCGGCAGAAACCCATTCTCAGACTCTCCACTGACCTCCCAATAACACAACCTGCAGAAACCCATCCTCAGCATCTTCACTCACCTTCCAATAACACAACCTGCAGAAACGCATCCTCAGCATCTTCACTCACCTTCCAATAACACAAACTTCAGAAACCCATCCTCATTATCTCCACCTGCAGAAGCCCATCCTCAGCATCGTCACTCACCTCCCAATAACAGAACCTGCAGAAACCCATTCTCAGCATCTCCACTCACCTCCCAATAACACAACCTGCAGAAACCCATCCTCAGCATCTTCACTTACCTCCCAATAACACAACCTGCTGAAACCCTCCTCAGTATCTCTGATAACCTCCCAATAACACAACCTGCAGAAACCCATCCTCAGCATCTTCACTCACCTCCCAATAACACAATCTGCATAAACCCATCCTCAGCATCTCCACTCACCTCCCAATAACACAACCTGCAGAAACAAATGCCCAGCATCTTCACTCACCTCCCAATAACACAACCTGCAGAAACCCATCCTCAGCATTTTCACTCACCTCCCAATAACACAATCTGCATAAACCCATCCTCAGCATCTCCACTCACCTCCCAATAACACAACCTGCAGAAACAAATGCCCAGCATCTTCACTCACCTCCCAATAACACAACCTGCAGAAACCCATCCTCAGCATCTTCACTCACCTTCCAATAACACAACCTGCAGAAACCTATCATCAGCATCCCCACTCACCTTCGAATAACACAACCTGCAGAAACCCATCCTCAGCATCTTCACTAATATTCCAATAACACAACCTGCAGAAACCCATCCACAGCATCTCCACTCACCATCCAATAACACAACCTGCAGAAACCCATCCTCAGCATCTCCACTCACCTTCCAATAACACAACCTGCAGAAACCCATCCTCAGCATCTTCACTCACCTTCCAATAACACAACCTGCAGTAACCCATCCTGAGCATCTCCACTAACCTTCCAAGAACACAACCTCCAGAAACCCATCCTCAGCATCTACACTCACCTCCTAATAACACAACCTGCAGAAACACATCCTCAGCATCTCCACTCACCCCCCAATAACACAACCTGCAGAAACCCAGCCTCAGCATCTCCATCTTCTTCCAATAACATAACCTGCAGAAACCCATCCTCAGCATTTTCACTCACCTTCCAATAACACAACCTTCAGAAACCCATCCACAGCATCTCCACTCACCATCCAATAACACAACCTGCAGAAACCCATCCTCAGCATCTCCACTCACCTTCCAATAACACAACCTGCAGAAACCCATCCTCAGCATCTTCACTCACCTTCCAATAACACAACCTGCAGAAACCCATCCTGAGCATCTCCATTAACCTTCCAATAACACCACCTGCAAAAACCCATCCTCAGCATCTCCACTCACCTCCTAATAACACAACCTGCAGAAACACATCCCCAGCATCTCCACTCACCCCCCAATAACACGACCTGCAGAAACCCAGCCTCAGCATCTCCAGCTTCTTCCAATAACATAACCTGCAGAAACCCATCCTCAGCATCTTCACTCACCTTCCAATAACAGAACCTGCAGAAACCCATCCTCAGCATCTACACTCACCTCCCAATAACACAACCTGCAGAAACCCATTCTCAGCAACTTCACTAACCTCCCAATAACACAACCTGCAGAAACCCATCCTCAGCTTCTCCACTCACCTCCTAATAACACAACCTGCTGAAACCCATCATCAGCATCTACACTCACCTCCCAATAACAAAACCTGCAGAAACCCATCCTCAGCATTTTCACAAATCTTCCAATAACACAACCTGCAGAAACCCATTCTCAGCATCTTCACTAACCTTCCAATAACACAACCTGCAGAAACCCATCCTCAGCATCTATACAAATCTTCCAATAACACGACCCAGAAACCCATCCTCAGCATCTCCACTCACCTCCCAATAACACAACCTGCAGAAACCCATCCTCAGCATCTATACAAATCTTCCAATAACACGACCCAGAAACCCATCCTCAGCATCTTCACTA
Source organism: Scyliorhinus torazame (assembly GCF_047496885.1). NCBI lineage: Eukaryota > Metazoa > Chordata > Chondrichthyes > Carcharhiniformes > Scyliorhinidae > Scyliorhinus > Scyliorhinus torazame. The sequence continues at coordinate 115,810 of NW_027308007.1, read as the reverse complement.
ACCTCCCAATAACACAACCTGCAGGAACCCATCCTCAGCATCTTTACTCACATTCCAGTAACACAACCTACAGAAATCCATCCTCAGCATCCTCCCTCAATTCCCAAGAACACAACCTGCAGAAACGCATCCTCAGCATCTTCACTCACCTCCCAATAACACAACCTGCAGAAACCCATCCTCAGAATCGTCACTCATCTCCCAATTACACAACCTGCAGAAACCCAACCTCAGCATCTCTACTGACCTTCCAATGACACAAACTGGAGAAACCCATCCTCAGCATCTTCACTCACCTCCGAATTACACAACGTTCAGAAACACATCCCCAGCATCTCCACTCAGCTCCCAATAGCACAACCGGCAGAAACCCATTCTCAGACTCTCCACTGACCTCCCAATAACACAACCTGCAGAAACCCATCCTCAGCATCTTCACTCACCTTCCAATAACACAACCTGCAGAAACGCATCCTCAGCATCTTCACTCACCTTCCAATAACACAAACTTCAGAAACCCATCCTCATTATCTCCACCTGCAGAAGCCCATCCTCAGCATCGTCACTCACCTCCCAATAACACAACCTGCAGAAACCCATTCTCAGCATCTCCACTCACCTCCCAATAAGACAACCTGCAGAAACCCATCCTCATCATCTCCACTCACCTCCCAATTACACAACCTGCAGAAAGCCATCCTCAGCATCTCCATCTCCTTCCAAGAACATAACCGGCAGAAACCCATCCTCAGCATCTTCACTCACCTTCCAATAACACAACCTGCCGAAACCTATCCTCAGCATCTCCACTCACCTTCGAATAACACAACCTGCAGAAACCCATCCACAGCTCTCCACTCGCCTTCCAATAACACAACCTGCAGAAACCCATCCTCAGCATCTTCAGTCACCTTCCAATAACACAACCTGCAGAAACCCATCCTGAGCATCTCCACTAACCTTCCAATAACACAACCTGCAGAAACCCATCCTCAGCATCTCAACTCACCTCCTAATAACACAACCTGCAGAAACCCATCCTCCGCATCTCCACTCACCCCCCAATAACACAACCTGCAGAAACCCAGCCTCAGCATCTCCATGTTCTTCCAATAACACAACCTTCAGAAACCCATCCTCAGCATCTCCAATCACCTCCCAATAACACAACCTGCAGAAACCCATCCTCAGCATCTTCACTCACCTTCCAATAACACAACCTGAATAAACCCATCCTCAGCATCTCCACTCACCTCCCAATAACACAAACTGCAGAAACCCATCCTCAGCATCTTCACTCACCTCCCAATTACACAACCTGCAGAAACCCACCCTCAGCATCTCCACTCACCTCCCACTAACACAACCTGCAGAAACCCATTCTCAGCATCTTCACTAACCTCCCAATAACAGAAACTGCAGATACCCATTCTCAGCATTTCCACTCATCTCCCAATCACACAACCTGCAGTAACCCATCCTCAGCATCTTAACTAATATCCCAATAACACAACCTGCAGAAACCCATCCACAGCATCTTCACTCACCTTCCAATAACTCAACCTGCAGAAACCCATCCTCAGCATCTCCACTCACCTCCCAATAACACAACCTGCTGAAACCCATCATCAGCATCTACACTCACCTCCCAATAACACAACCTGCAGAAACCCATTCTCAGCATCTTCACTAACCTCCCAATAACACAACCTGCAGAAACCCATCCTCAGCTTCTCCACTCACCTCCCAATAACACAACCTGCAGAAACCCATTCTCAGCATCCTCACTCACCTCCCAATTACACAACCTGCAGAAACCCATCCTCAGCATCTCCACTCACCTCCCAATAACACAACCTGCTGAAACCCATCATCAGCATCTTCACAAATCTTCCAATAACACAACCTGCAGAAACCCATTCTCAGCATCTTGACTAACCTTTCAATAACAAAACCTGCAGAAACCCATTCTCAGCATCTTCACAAATCTTCCAATAACACGACCCAGAAACCCATCCTCAGCATCTCCACTCACCTCCCAATAACACAACCTGCAGAAACCCATCCTCAGCATCTTAACTAATATCCCAATAACACAACCTGCAGAAACCCATCCACAGCATCTTCACTCACCTTCCAATAACTCAACCTGCAGAAACCCATCCTCAGCATCTCCACTCACCTCCCAATAACACAACCTGCTGAAACCCATCATCAGCATCTACACTCACCTCCCAATAACACAACCTGCAGAAACCCATTCTCAGCATCTTCACTAACCTCCCAATAACACAACCTGCAGAAACCCATCCTCAGCTTCTCCACTCACCTCCCAATAACACAACCTGCAGAAACCCATTCTCAGCATCTCCACTCACCTCCCAATAACACAACCTGCAGAAACCCATCCTCAGCATCTTCCCTCAATTCCCAAGAACACAACCTGCAGAAACCCAGCCTCAGCATCTCCATCTTCTTCCAATAACATAACCTGCAGAAACCCATCCTCAGCATTTTCACTCACCTTCCAATAACACAACCTTCAGAAACCCATCCACAGCATCTCCACTCACCATCCAATAACACAACCTGCAGAAACCCATCCTCAGCATCTCCACTCACCTTCCAATAACACAACCTGCAGAAACCCATCCTCAGCATCTTCACTCGCCTCCCAATAACACAACCTGCAGAAACCCATCCTCAGAATCGTCACTCATCTCCCAATTACACAACCTGCAGAAACCCATCCTCAGCATCTCTACTGACCTTCCAATGACACAAACTGGAGAAACCCATCCTCAGCATCTTCACTCACCTCCGAATAACACAACCTTCAGAAACACATCCCCAGCATCTCCACTCAGCTCCCAATAGCACAACCGGCAGAAACCCATTCTCAGACTCTCCACTGACCTCCCAATAACACAACCTGCAGAAACCCATCCTCAGCATCTTCACTCACCTTCCAATAACACAACCTGCAGAAACGCATCCTCAGCATCTTCACTCACCTTCCAATAACACAAACTTCAGAAACCCATCCTAATTATCTCCACCTGCAGAAGCCCATACTCAGCATCTCCACTCACCTCCCAATTACACAACCTGCAGAAAGCCATCCTCAGCATCTCCATCTCCTTCCAATAACATAACCGGCAGAAACCCATCCTCAGCATCTTCACTCACCTTCCAATAACACAACCTGCAGAAACCTACCCTCAGCATCTCCACTCACCTTCCAATAACACAACCTGCAGAAACCCATCCACAGCTCTCCACTCACCTTCCAATAACACAACCTGCAGAAACCCATCCTCAGCATCTTCACTCACCTTCCAATAACACAACCTGCAGAAACCCATCCTGAGCATCTCCACTAATCTTCCAATAACACAACCTGCAGAAACCCATCCTCTGCATCTCCACTCACCTCCTAATAACACAACCTGCAGAAACCCATCCTCCGCATCTCCACTCATCCCCCAATAACACAACCTGCAGAAACCCAGCCTCAGCATCTCCATCTTCTTCCAATAACACAACCTGCAGAAACCCATCCTCAGCATCTCCACTCACCTCCGAATAACACAACCTGCAGAAACCCATCCTCAGCATCTCCACGAACCTTCCAATAACATAACCTGCAGAAACCCATCCTCAGCATCTCCAATCTCCTCCCAATAACACAACCTGCAGAAACCCATCCTCAGCATCTTCACTCACCTTCCAATAACACATCCTGAATAAACCCATCCTCAGCATCTCCACTCACCTCCCAATAACACAAACTGCAGAAACCCATCCTCAGCATCTTCACTCACCTGCCAATTACACAACCTGCAGAAACCCATCCTCAGCATCTCCACTTACCTCCCAGTAACACAACCTGCAGAAACCCATCCTCAGCATCTTCACTCACCTCCCACTAACACAACCTGCAGAAACCCATTCTCAGCATCTTCACTAACCTCCCAATAACAGAAATTGCAGATACCCATTCTCAGCATTTCCACTCATCTCCCAATAACACAACCTGCAGAAACCCATCCTCAGCATCTTAACTAATATCCCAATAACACAACCTGCAGAAACCCATCCACAGCATCTTCACTCACCTTCCAATAACACAACCTGCAGAAACCCATCCTCAGCATCTCCACTCACCTCCCAATAACACAATCTGCTGAAACCCATCATCAGCATCTGCACTCACCTCCCAATAACACAACCTGCAGAAACCCATTCTCAGCATCTTCACTAACCTCCCAATAACACAACCTGCAGAAACCCATCCTCAGCTTCTGCACTCACCTCCCAATAACACAACCTGCTGAAACCCATCATCAGCATCTTCACAAATCTTCCAATAACACAACCTGCAGAAACCCATTCTCAGCATCTTCACTAACCTTCCAATAACAAAACCTGCAGAAACCCATCCTCAGCATCTTCACAAATCTTCCAATAACACAACCTGCAGAAACCCATTCTCAGCATATTCACAAACTTCCAATAACAAAACCAGCAGAAACCCATCCCCAGCATCTTCACAAATCTTCCAATAACACGACCCAAAAACCCATCCTCAGCATCTCCACTCACCTCCCAATAACAAAACCTGCAGAAACCCATCCTCAGCATTTGCACTTACGTCCCAATAAAACAACCTGCAGAAACCCATCCTCAGCATCTTTACTCACATTCCAGTAACACAACCTACAGAAATCCATCCTCAGCATCCTCCCTCAATTCCCAAGAACACAACCTGCAGAAACCCATCCTCAGCATCTTCACTCACCTCCCAATAACACAACCTGCAGAAACCCATCCTCAGAATCGTCACTCATCTCCCAATTACACAACCTGCAGAAACCCATCCTCAGCATCTCTACTGACCTTCCAATGACACAAACTGGAGAAACCCATCCTCAGCATCTTCACTCACCTCCGAATAACTCAACCTTCAGAAACACATCCCCAGCATCTCCACTCAGCTCCCAATAGCAAAACCGGCAGAAACCCATTCTCAGACTCTCCACTGACCTCCCAATAACACAACCTGCAGAAACCCATTCTCAGCATCTTCACTAACCTCCCAATAACAGAAATTGCAGATACCCATTCTCAGCATTTCCACTCATCTCCCAATAACACAACCTGCAGAAACCCATCCTCAGCATCTTAACTAATATCCCAATAACACAACCTGCAGAAACCCATCCACAGCATCTTCACTCACCTTCCAATAACACAACCTGCAGAAACCCATCCTCAGCATCTCCACTCACCTCCCAATAACACAACCTGCTGAAACCCATCATCAGCATCTGCACTCACCTCCCAATAACACAACCTGCAGAAACCCATTCTCAGCATCTTCACTAACCTCCCAATAACACAACCTGCTGAAACCCATCATCAGCATCTTCACAAATCTTCCAATAACACAACCTGCAGTAACCCATTCTCAGCATCTTCACTAACCTTCCAATAACAAAACCTGCAGAAACCCATCCTCAGCATCTTCACAAATCTTCCAATAACACAACCTGCAGAAACCCATTCTCAGCATATTCACAAACTTCCAATAACAAAACCTGCAGAAACCCAACCTCAGCATCTTCACAAATCTTCCAATAACACGACCCAAAAACCCATCCTCAGCATCTCCACTCACCTCCCAATAACACAACCTGCAGAAACACATCCTCAGCATTTGCACTTACGTCCCAATAACACAATCTGCAGAAACCCATCCTCAGCATCTTCACTAACCTCCCAATAACACAACCTGCAGGAACCCATCCTCAGCATCTTTAATCACATTCCAGTAACACAACCTACAGAAATCCATCCTCAGCATCCTCCCTCAATTCCCAAGAACACAACCTGCAGAAACCCATCCTCAGCATCTTCACTCACCTCCCAATAACACAACCTGCAGAAACCCATCCTCAGAATCGTCACTCATCTCCCAATTACACAACCTGCAGAAACCCATCCTCAGCATCTCTACTGACCTTCCAATGTCACAAACTGGAGAAACCCATCCTCAGCATCTTCACTCACCTCCGAATAACTCAACCTTCAGAAACACATCCCCAGCATCTCCACTCAGCTCCCAATAGCAAAACCGGCAGAAACCCATTCTCAGACTCTCCACTGACCTCCCAATAACACAACCTGCAGAAACCCATCCTCAGCGTCTTCACTCACCTTCCAATAACACAATCTGCAGAAACCCATCCTCAGCATCTTCACTCACCTTCCAATAACACAACCGGCAGAAACCCATCCTCAGCATCTCCACTGACCTCCCAATAACACAACCTGCAGAAACCCATCCTCAGCATCTTCACTCACCTTCCAATAACACAACCTGCAGAAACGCATCCTCAGCATCTTCACTCACCTTCCAATAACACAAACTTCAGAAACCCATCCTCATTATCTATACCTGCAGAAGCCCATCCTCAGCATCGCCACTCACCTCCCAATTACACAACCTGCAGAAAGCCATCCTCAGCACCTCCATCTCCTTCCAAGAACATAACCGGCAGAAACCCATCCTCAGCATCTTCACTCACCTTCCAATAACACAACCTGCCGAAACCTATCCTCAGCATCTCCACTCACCTTCGAATAACACAACCTGCAGAAACCCATCCACAGCTCTCCACTCGCCTTCCAATAACACAACCTGCAGAAACCGATCCTCAGCATCTTCAGTCACCTTCCAATAACACAACCTGCAGAAACCCATCCTCAGCATCTCCACTCACCTCCTAATAACACAACCTGCAGAAACCCCTCCTCCGCATCTCCACTCACCCCCCAATAACACAACCTGCAGAAACCCAGCCTCAGCATCTCCATCTTCTTCCAATAACACAACCTGCAGAAACCCATCCTCAGCATCTCCACTTACCTTCCAATAACACAACCTGCAGAAACGCATCCTCAGCATCTTCACTCACCTTCCAATAACACAAACTTCAGAAACCCATCCTTATTATCTATACCTGCAGAAGCCCATCCTCAGCATCGCCACTCACCTCCCAATTACACAACCTGCAGAAATCCATCCTCAGCACCTCCATCTCCTTCCAAGAACATAACCGGCAGAAACCCATCCTCAGCATCTTCACTCACCTCCGAATAACTCAACCTTCAGAAACACATCCGCAGCATCTCCACTCAGCTCCCAATAGCACAACCGGCAGAAACCCATTCTCAGACTCTCCACTGACCTCCCAATAACACAACCTGCAGAAACCCATCCTCAGCATCTTCACTCACCTTCCAATAACACAACCTGCAGAAACCCATCCTCAGCATCTTCACTCACCTTCCAATAACACAACCGGCAGAAACCCATCCTCAGCATCTCCACTGACCTCCCAATAACACAACCTGCAGAAACCCATCCTCAGCATCTTCACTCACCTTCCAATAACACAACCTGCAGAAACGCATCCTCAGCATCTTCACTCACCTTCCAATAACACAAACTTCAGAAACCCATCCTCATTATCTATACCTGCAGAAGCCCATCCTCAGCATCGCCACTCACCTCCCAATTACACAACCTGCAGAAAGCCATCCTCAGCATCTCCATCTCCTTCCAAGAACATAACCGGCAGAAACCCATCCTCAGCATCTTCACTCACCTTCCAATAACACAACCTGCCGAAACCTATCCTCAGCATCTCCACTCACCTTCGTATAACACAACCTGCAGAAACCTATCCTCAGCATCTCCACTCACCTTCGAATAACACAACCTGCAGAAACCCATCCACAGCTCTCCACTCGCCTTCCAATAGCACAACCTGCAGAAACCCATCCTCAGCATCTTCAGTCACCTTTCAATAACACAACCTGCAGAAACCCATCCTGAGCATCTCCACTAACCTTCCAATAACACAACCTGCAGAAACCCATCCTCAGCATCTCCACTCACCTCCTAATAACACAACCTGCAGAAAACCATCCTCCGCATCTCCACTCACCCCCCAATAACACAACCTGCAGAAACCCAGCCTCAGCATCTCCATCTTCTTCCAATAACACAACCTGCAGAAACCCATCCTCAGCATCTCCACTTACCTCCCAGTAACACAACCTGCAGAAACCCATCCTCAGCATCTTCACTCACCTCCCACTAACACAACCTGCAGAAACCCATTCTCAGCATCTTCACTAACCTCCCAATAACAGAAATTGCAGATACCCATTCTCAGCATTTCCACTCATCTCCCAATAACACAACCTGCAGAAACCCATCCTCAGCATCTTAACTAATATCCCAATAACACAACCTGCAGAAACCCATCCACAGCATCTTCACTCACCTTCCAATAACACAACCTGCAGAAACCCATCCTCAGCATCTCCACTCACCTCCCAATAACACAACCTGCTGAAACCCATCATCAGCATCTACACTCACCTCCCAATAACACAACCTGCAGAAACCCATTCTCAGCATCTTCACTAACCTCCCAATAACACAACCTGCAGAAACCCATCCTCAGCTTCTCCACTCACCTCCCAATAACACAACCTGCTGAAACCCATCATCAGCATCTTCACAAATCTTCCAATAACACAACCTGCAGAAACCCATTCTCAGCATCTTCACTAACCTTCCAATAACAAAACCTGCAGAAACCCATCCTCAGCATCTTCACAAATCTTCCAATAACACAACCTGCAGAAACCCATTCTCAGCATATTCACTAACCTTCCAATAACAAAACCTGCAGAAACCCATCCTCAGCATCTTCACAAATCTTCCAATAACACGACCCAAAAACCCATCCTCAGCATCTCCACTCACCTCCCAATAACACAACCTGCAGAAACCCATCCTCAGCATCTTCACTAACCTCCCAATAACACAACCTGCAGGAACCCATCCTCAGCATCTTTACTCACATTCCAGTAACACAACCTACAGAAATCCATCCTCAGCATCCTCCCTCAATTCCCAAGAACACAACCTGCAGAAACGCATCCTCAGCATCTTCACTCACCTCCCAATAACACAACCTGCAGAAACCCATCCTCAGAATCGTCACTCACCTCCCAATAACACAACCTGCAGAAACCCATCCTCAGCATCTCTACTGACCTTCCAATGACACAAACTGGAGAAACCCATCCTCAGCATCTTCACTCACCTCCGAATAACTCAACCTTCAGAAACACATCCCCAGCATCTCCACTCAGCTCCCAATAGCAAAACCGGCAGAAACCCATTCTCAGACTCTCCACTGACCTCCCAATAACACAACCTGCAGAAACCCATCCTCAGCATCTCCACTCACCTTCCAATAACACAACCGGCAGAAACCCATCCTCAGCATCTCCACTGACCTCCCAATAACACAACCTGCAGAAACCCATCCTCAGCATCTTCACTCACCTTCCAATAACACAATCTGCAGAAACGCATCCTCAGCATCTTCACTCACCTTCCAATAACACAAACTTCAGAAACCCATCCTCATTATCTATACCTGCAGAAGCCCATCCTCAGCATCGCCACTCACCTCCCAATTACACAACCTGCAGAAAGCCATCCTCAGCACCTCCATCTCCTTCCAAGAACATAACCGGCAGAAACCCATCCTCAGCATCTTCACTCACCTTCCAATAACACAACCTGCCGAAACCTATCCTCAGCATCTCCACTCACCTTCGAATAACACAACCTGCAGAAACCCATCCACAGCTCTCCACTCGCCTTCCAATAACACAACCTGCAGAAACCCATCCTCAGCATCTTCAGTCACCTTCCAATAACACAACCTGCAGAAACCCATCCTGAGCATCTCCACTAACCTTCCAATAACACAACCTGCAGAAACCCATCCTCAGCAGCTCCACTCACCTCCTAATAACACAACCTGCAGAAACCCATCCTCCGCATCTCCACTCACCCCCCAATAACACAACCTGCAGAAACCCAGCCTCAGCATCTCCATCTTCTTCCAATAACACAACCTGCAGAAACCCATCCTCAGCATCTCCACTCACCTCCCAATAACACAACCTGCAGAAACCCATCCTCAGCATCTTCACTCACCTCCCAATAACACAACCTGCAGAAACCCATCCTGAGCATCTCCACTAATCTTCCAATAACACAACCTGCAGAAACCCATCCTCAGCATCTCCACTCACCTACTAATAACACAACCTGCAGAAACCCATCCTCCGCATCTCCACTCAACCCCCAATAACACAACCTGCAGAAACCCAGCCTCAGCATCTCCATCTTCTTCCAATAACACAACCTGCAGAAACCCATCCTCAGCATCTCCACTCACCTCCGAATAACACAACCTGCAGAAACCCATCCTCAGCATCTTCACTCACCTTCCAATAACACATCCTGAATAAACCCATCCTCAGCATCTCCACTCACCTCCCAATAACACAAACTGCAGAAACCCATCCTCAGCATCTTCACTCACCTGCCAATTACACAACCTGCAGAAACCCATCCTCAGCATCTCCACTTACCTCCCAGTAACACAACCTGCAGAAACCCATCCTCAGCATCTTCACTCACCTCCCACTAACACAACCTGCAGAAACCCATTCTCAGCATCTTCACTAACCTCCCAATAACAGAAATTGCAGATACCCATTCTCAGCATTTCCACTCATCTCCCAATAACACAACCTGCAGAAACCCATCCTCAGCATCTTAACTAATATCCCAATAACACAACCTGCAGAAACCCATCCACAGCATCTTCACTCACCTTCCAATAACACAACCTGCAGAAACCCATCCTCAGCATCTCCACTCACCTCCCAATAACACAACCTGCTGAAACCCATCATCAGCATCTACACCCAACACCCAATAACACAACCTGCAGAAACCCATTCTCAGCATCTTCACTAACCTCCCAATAACACAACCTGCAGAAACCCATCCTCAGCTTCTCCACTCACCTCCCAATAACACAACCTGCTGAAACCCATCATCAGCATCTTCACAAATCTTCCAATAACACAACCTGCAGAAACCCATTCTCAGCATCTTCACTAACCTTCCAATAACAAAACCTGCAGAACCCCATCCTCAGCATCTTCACAAATCTTCCAATAACACAACCTGCAGAAACCCATTCTCAGCATCTTCACTAACCTTTCAATAACAAAACCTGCAGAAACCCATCCTCAGCATCTTCACAAATCTTCCAATAACACGACCCAAAAACCCATCCTCAGCATCTCCACTCACCTCCCAATAACACAACCTGCAGGAACCCATCCTCAGCATCTTTACTCACATTCCAGTAACACAACCTACAGAAATCCATCCTCAGCATCCTCCCTCAATTCCCAAGAACACAACCTGCAGAAACGCATCCTCAGCATCTTCACTCACCTCCCAATAACACAACCTGCAGAAACCCATCCTCAGAATCGTCACTCATCTCCCAATTACACAACCTGCAGAAACCCATCCTCAGCATCTCTACTGACCTTCCAATGACACAAACTGGAGAAACCCATCCTCAGCATCTTCACTCACCTCCGAATAACTCAACCTTCAGAAACACATCCGCAGCATCTCCACTCAGCTCCCAACAGCACAACCGGCAGAAACCCATTCTCAGACTCTCCACTGACCTCCCAATAACACAACCTGCAGAAACCCATCCTCAGCATCTTCACTCACCTTCCAATAACACAACCTGCAGAAACCCATCCTCAGCATCTTCACTCACCTTCCAATAACACAACCGGCAGAAACCCATCCTCAGCATCTCCACTGACCTCCCAATAACACAACCTGCAGAAACCCATCCTCAGCATCTTCACTCACCTTCCAATAACACAACCTGCAGAAACGCATCCTCAGCATCTTCACTCACCTTCCAATAACACAAACTTCAGAAACCCATCCTCATTATCTATACCTGCAGAAGCCCATCCTCAGCATCGCCACTCACCGCCCAATTACACAACCTGCAGAAAGCCATCCTCAGCATCTCCATCTCCTTCCAAGAACATAACCGGCAGAAACCCATCCTCAGCATCTTCACTCACCTTCCAATAACACAACCTGCCGAAACCTATCCTCAGCATCTCCACTCACCTTCGAATAACACAACCTGCAGAAACGCATCCACAGCTCTCCACTCGCCTTCCAATAACACAACCTGCAGAAACCCAACCTCAGCATCTTCAGTCACCTTCCAATAACACAACCTGCAGAAACCCATCCTGAGCATCTCCACTAACCTTCCAATAACACAACCTGCAGAAACCCATCCTCAGCATCTCCACTCACCTCCTAATAACACAACCTGCAGAAACCCATCCTCCGCATCTCCACTCACCCCCCAATAACACAACCTGCAGAAACACAGCCTCAGCATCTCCATCTTCTTCCAATAACACAACTTGCAGAAACCCATCCTCAGCATCTCCACTCACCTCCCAATAACACAACCTGCAGAAACCCATCCTCAGCATCTCCACTAACCTTCCAATAACATAACCTGCAGAAACCCATCCTCAGCATCTCCAATCACCTCCCAATAACACAACCTGCAGAAACCCATCCTCAGCATCTTCACTCACCTTCCAATAACACAACCTGCAGAAACCCATCCTGAGCATCTCCACTAATCTTCCAATAACACAACCTGCAGAAACCCATCCTCAGCATCTCCACTCACCTCCTAATAACACAACCTGCAGAAACCCATCCTCCGCATCTCCACTCACCCCCCAATAACACAACCTGCAGAAACCCAGCCTCAGCATCTTCACTCACCTTCCAATAACACAACCTGCAGAAACCCATCCCCAGCATCTTCACTCACCTTCCAATAACACAACCTGCAGAAACCCATCCTCAGCATCTCCACTCACCTCCCAATAACACAACATGCTGAAACCCATCATCAGCATCTACACCCAACACCCAATAACACAACTTGCAGAAACCCATCCTCAGCATCTCCACTCACCTCCCAATAACACAACCTGCAGAAACCCATCCTCAGCATCTCCACTAACCTTCCAATAACATAACCTGCAGAAACCCATCCTCAGCATCTCCAATCACCTCCCAATAACACAACCTGCAGAAACCCATCCTCAGCATCTTCACTCACCTTCCAATAACACAACCTGCAGAAACCCATCCTGAGCATCTCCACTAATCTTCCAATAACACAACCTGCAGAAACCCATGCTCAGCATCTCCACTCACCTCCTAATAACACAACCTGCAGAAACCCATCCTCCGCATCTCCACTCACCCCCCAATAACACAACCTGCAGAAACCCAGCCTCAGCATCTCCATCTTCTTCCAATAACACAACCTGCAGAAACCCATCCTCAGCATCTCCACTCACCTCCGAATAACACAACCTGCAGAAACCCATCCTCAGCATCTTCACTCACCTTCCAATAACACATCCTGAATAAACCCATCCTCAGCATCTCCACTCACCTCCCAATAACACAAACTGCAGAAACCCATCCTCAGCATCTTCACTCACCTGCCAATTACACAACCTGCAGAAACCCATCCTCAGCATCTCCACTTACCTCCCAGTAACACAACCTGCAGAAACCCATCCTCAGCATCTTCACTCACCTCCCACTAACACAACCTGCAGAAACCCATTCTCAGCATCTTCACTAACCTCCCAATAACAGAAATTGCAGATACCCATTCTCAGCATTTCCACTCATCTCCCAATAACACAACCTGCAGAAACCCATCCTCAGCATCTTAACTAATATCCCAATAACACAACCTGCAGAAACCCATCCACAGCATCTTCACTCACCTTCCAATAACACAACCTGCAGAAACCCATCCTCAGCATCTCCACTCACCTCCCAATAACACAACCTGCTTAAACCCATCATCAGCATCTACACTCACCTCCCAATAACACAACCTGCAGAAACCCATTCTCAGCATCTTCACTAACCTCCCAATAACACAACCTGCAGAAATCCATCCTCAGCTTCTCCACTCACCTCCCAATAACACAACCTGCTGAAACCCATCATCAGCATCTTCACAAATCTTCCAATAACACAACCTGCAGAAACCCATTCTCAGCATCTTCACTAACCTTCCAATAACAAAACCTGCAGAAACCCATCCTCAGCATCTTCACAAATCTTCCAATAACACAACCTGCAGAAACCCATTCTCAGCATCTTCACGAACCTTTCAATAACAAAACCTGCAGAAACCCATCCTCAGCATCTTCACAAATCTTCCAATAACACGACCCAAAAACCCATCCTCAGCATCTCCACTCACCTCCCAATAACACAACCTGCAGGAACCCATCCTCAGCATCCTCCCTCAATTCCCAAGAACACAACCTGCAGAAACGCATCCTCAGCATCTTCACTCACCTCCCAATAACACAACCTGCAGAAACCCATCCTCAGAATCGTCACTCATCTCCCAATTACACAACCTGCAGAAACCCATCCTCAGCATCTCTACTGACCTTCCAATGACACAAACTGGAGAAACCCATCCTCAGCATCTTCACTCACCTCCGAATAACTCAACCTTCAGAAACACATCCGCAGCATCTCCACTCAGCTCCCAATAGCACAACCGGCAGAAACCCATTCTCAGACTCTCCACTGACCTCCCAATAACACAACCTGCAGAAACCCATCCTCAGCATCTTCACTCACCTTCCAATAACACAACCTGCAGAAACCCATCCTCAGCATCTTCACTCACCTTGCAATAACACAACCGGCAGAAACCCATCCTCAGCATCTCCACTGACCTCCAAATAACACAACCTGCAGAAACCCATCCTCAGCATCTTCACTCACCTTCCAATAACACAACCTGCAGAAACGCATCCTCAGCATCTTCACTCACCTTCCAATAACACAAACTTCAGAAACCCATCCTCATTATCTATACCTGCAGAAGCCCATCCTCAGCATCGCCACTCACCTCCCAATTACACAACCTGCAGAAAGCCATCCTCAGCATCTCCATCTCCTTCCAAGAACATAACCGGCAGAAACCCATCCTCAGCATCTTCACTCACCTTCCAATAACACAACCTGCCGAAACCTATCCTCAGCATCTCCACTCACCTTCGAATAACACAACCTGCAGAAACCCATCCACAGCTCTCCACTCGCCTTCCAATAACACAACCTGCAGAAACCCATCCTCAGCATCTTCAGTCACCTTCCAAAAACACAACCTGCAGAAACCCATCCTGAGCATCTCCACTAACCTTCCAATAACACAACCTGCAGAAACCCATCCTCAGCATCTCCACTCACCTCCTAATAACACAACCTGCAGAAACCCATCCTCCGCATCTCCACTCACCCCCCAATAACACAACCTGCAGTAACCCAGCCTCAGCATCTCCATCTTCTTCCAATTACACAACCTGCAGAAACCCATCCTCAGCATCTCCTCTCACCTCCCAATAACACAACCTGCAGAAACCCATCCTCAGCATCTCCACTAACCTTCCAATAACATAACCTGCAGAAACCCATCCTCAGCATCTCCAATCACCTCCCAATAACACAACCTGCAGAAACCCATCCTCAGCATCTTCACTCACCTTCCAATAACACAACCTGAATTAACCCATCCTCAGCATCTCCACTCACCTCCCAATAACACAAACTGCAGAAACCCATCCTCAGCATCTTCACTCACCTCCCAATTACACAACCTGCAGAAACCCATCCTCAGCATCTCCACTCACCTCCCAGTAACACAACCTGCAGAAACCCATCCTCAGCATCTTCACTCACCTCCCACTAACACAACCTGCAGAAACCCATTCTCAGCATCTTCACTAACCTCCCAATAACAGAAACTGCAGATACCCATTCTCAGCATTTCCACTCATCTCCCAATAACACAACCTGCAGAAACCCATCCTCAGCATCTTAACTAATATCCCAATAACACAACCTGCAGAAACCCATCCACAGCATCTTCACTCACCTCCAATAACACAACTTGCAGAAACCCATCCTCAGCATCTCCACTCACCTCCCAATAACACAACCTGCTGAAACCCATCATCAGCATCTACACTCACCTCCCAATAACAAAACCTGCAGAAACCCATCCTCAGCATCTTCACAAATCTTCCAATAACACAACCTGCAGAAACCCATTCTCAGCATCTTCACTAACCTTCCAATAACAAAACCTGCAGAAACCCATCCTCAGCATCTTCACAAATCTTCCAATAACACGACCTAGAAACCCATCCTCAGCATCTCCACTCACCTCCCAATAACACAACCTGCAGAAACCCATCCTCATCATCTCCACTCACCTCCCAATTACACAACCTGCAGAAAGCCATCCTCAGCATCTCCATCTCCTTCCAAGAACATAACCGGCAGAAACCCATCCTCAGCATCTTCACTCACCTTCCAATAACACAACCTGCCGAAACCTATCCTCAGCATCTACACTCACCTTCGAATAACACAACCTGCAGAAACCCATCCACAGCTCTCCACTCGCCTTCCAATAACACAACCTGCAGAAACCCATCCTCAGCATCTTCAGTCACCTTCCAATAACACAACCTGCAGAAACCCATCCTGAGCATCTCCACTAACCTTCCAATAACACAACCTGCAGAAACCCATCCTCAGCATCTCCACTCACCTCCTAATAACACAACCTGCAGAAACCCATCCTCAGCATCTTCACTCACCTCCCAATTACACAACCTGCAGAAACCCATCCTCAGCATCTCCACTCACCTCCCAGTAACACAACCTGCAGAAACCCATCCTCAGCATCTTCACTCACCTCCCACTAACACAACCTGCAGAAACCCATTCTCAGCATCTTCACTAACCTCCCAATAACAGAAACTGCAGATACCCATTCTCAGCATTTCCACTCATCTCCCAATAACACAACCTGCAGAAACCCATCCTCAGCATCTTAACTAATATCCCAATAACACAACCTGCAGAAACCCATCCACAGCATCTTCACTCACCTTCCAATAACACAACCTGCAGAAACCCATCCTCAGCATCTCCACTCACCTCCCAATAACACAACCTGCTGAAACCCATCATCAGCATCTACACTCACCTCCCAATAACACAACCTGCAGAAACCCATCCTCAGCTTCTCCACTCACCTCCCAATAACACAACCTGCTGAAACCCATCATCAGCATCTACACTCACCTCCCAATAACAAAACCTGCAGAAACCCATCCTCAGCATCTTCACAAATCTTCCAATAACACAACCTGCAGAAACCCATTCTCAGCATCTTCACTAAACTTCCAATAACAAAACCTGCAGAAACCCATCCTCAGCATCTTCACAAATCTTCCAATAACACGACCCAGAAACCCATCCTCAGCATGTCCACTCACCTACCATTAACACAACCTGCAGAAACCCATCCTCAGCATTTCCACTTACGTCCCAATAAAACAACCCGCAGAAAGCAATCCTCAGCATCTTCACTAACCTCCCAATAACACAACCTGCAGGAACCCATCCTCAGCATCTTTACTCACATTCCAGTAACACAACCTACAGAAATCCATCCTCAGCATCTTCCCTCAATTCCCAAGAACACAACCTGCAGAAACCCATCCTCAGAATCGTCACTCATCTCCCAATTACACAACCTGCAGAAACCCATCCTCAGCATCTCTACTGACCTTCCAATGACACAAACTGGAGAAACCCATCCTCAGCATCTTCATTCACCTCCGAATAACACAACCTTCAGAAACACATCCCCAGCATCTCCACTCAGCTCCCAATAGCACAACCGGCAGAAACCCATTCTCAGACTCTCCACTGACCTCCCAATAACACAACCTGCAGAAACCCATCCTCAGCATCTTCACTCACCTTCCAATAACACAACCTGCAGAAACGCATCCTCAGCATCTTCACTCACCTTCCAATAACACAAACTTCAGAAACCCATCCTCATTATCTCCACCTGCAGAAGCCCATCCTCAGCATCGTCACTCACCTCCCAATAACACAACCTGCAGAAACCCATTCTCAGCATCTCCACTCACCTCCCAATAACACAACCTGCAGAAACCCATACTCCTCATCTCCACTCACCTCCCAATTACACAACCTGCAGAAAGCCATCCTCAGCATCAACATCTCCTTCCAATAACATAACCGGCAGAAACCCATCCTCAGCATCTTCACTCACCTTCCAACAACACAACCTGCAGAAACCTATCCTCAGCATCACCACTCACCTTCGACTAACACAACCTGCAGAAACCCATCCACAGTTCTCCACTCACCTTCCAATAACTAAACCTGCAGAAACCCATCCTCAGCATCTTCACTCACCTTCCAATAACACAACCTGCAGAAACCCATGCTGAGCATCTCCACTAATCTTCCAATAACACAACCTGCAGAAACCCATCCTCAGCATCTCCACTCACCTCCTAATAACACAACCTGCAGAAACCCATCCTCCACATCTCCACTCACCCCCCAATAACACAACCTGCAGAAACCCAGCCTCAGCATCTCCATCTTCTTCCAATAACACAACCTGCAGAAACCCATCCTCAGCATCTCTACTCACCTCCGAATAACACAACCTGCAGAAACCCATCCTCAGCATCTCCACGAACCTTCCAATAACATAACCTGCAGAAACCCATCCTCAGCATCTCCAATCACCTCCCAATAACACAACCTGCAGAAACCCATCCTCAGCATCTTCACTCACCTTCCAATAACACAACCTGAATAAACCCATCCTCAGCATCTCCACTCACCTCCCAATAACACAAACTGCAGAAACCCATCCTCAGCATCTTCACTCACCTGCCAATTACACAACCTGCAGAAACCCATCCTCAGCATCTCCACTCACCTCCCAGTAACACAACCTGCAGAAACCCATCCTCAGCATCTTCACTCACCTCCCACTAACACAACCTGCAGAAACCCATTCTCAGCATCTTCACTAACCTCCCAATAACAGAAACTGCAGATACCCATTCTCAGCATTTCCACTCATCTCCCAATAACACAACCTGCAGAACCCATCCTCAGCATCTTAACTAACCTCCCAATAACACAACGGGCAGGAACCCATCCTCAGCATCTTTACTCACATTCCAGTAACACAACCGACAGAAATCCATCCTCAGCATCTTCCCTCAATTCCCAATAACACAACCTGCAGAAACGCATCCTCAGCATCTCCACTCAGCTCCCAATAGCACAACCGGCAGAAACCGATTCTCAGACTCTCCACTGACCTCCCAATAACACAAACTTCAGAAACCCATCCTCATTATCTCCACCTGCAGAAGCCCATCCTCAGCATCGTCACTCACCTCCCAATAACACAACCTGCAGAAACCCATTCTCAGCATCTCCACTCACCTCCCAATAACACAACCTGCAGAAACCCATCCTCATCATCTCCACTCACCTTCCAATAACACAACCTGCAGAAACCCATCCTGAGCTTCTCCACTAACCTTCCAATCACACAACCTGCAGAAACGCTTCCTCAGCATCTTCACTCACCTTCCAATAACACAAACTTCAGAAACCCATCCTCATTATCTCCACCTGCAGAAGCCCATCCTCAGCATCGTCACTCACCTCCCAATAACACAACCTGCAGAAACCCATTCTCAGCATCTCCACTCACCTCCCAATAACACAACCTGCAGAAACCCATCCTCAGCATCTCCACTCACCTCCCAATAACACAACCTGCTTAAACCCATCATCAGCATCTACACTCACCTCCCAATAACACAACCTGCAGAAACCCATTCTCAGCATCTTCACTAACCTCCCAATAACACAACCTGCAGAAATCCATCCTCAGCTTCTCCACTCACCTCCCAATAACACAACCTGCTGAAACCCATCATCAGCATCTTCACAAATCTTCCAATAACACAACCTGCAGAAACCCATTCTCAGCATCTTCACTAACCTTCCAATAACAAAACCTGCAGAAACCCATCCTCAGCATCTTCACAAATCTTCCAATAACACAACCTGCAGAAACCCATTCTCAGCATCTTCACGAACCTTTCAATAACAAAACCTGCAGAAACCCATCCTCAGCATCTTCACAAATCTTCCAATAACACGACCCAAAAACCCATCCTCAGCATCTCCACTCACCTCCCAATAACACAACCTGCAGGAACCCATCCTCAGCATCTTTACTCACATTCCAGTAACACAACCTACAGAAATCCATCCTCAGCATCCTCCCTCAATTCCCAAGAACACAACCTGCAGAAACGCATCCTCAGCATCTTCACTCACCTCCCAATAACACAACCTGCAGAAACCCATCCTCAGAATCGTCACTCATCTCCCAATTACACAACCTGCAGAAACCCATCCTCAGCATCTCTACTGACCTTCCAATGACACAAACTGGAGAAACCCATCCTCAGCATCTTCACTCACCTCCGAATAACTCAACCTTCAGAAACACATCCGCAGCATCTCCACTCAGCTCCCAATAGCACAACCGGCAGAAACCCATTCTCAGACTCTCCACTGACCTCCCAATAACACAACCTGCAGAAACCCATCCTCAGCATCTTCACTCACCTTCCAATAACACAACCTGCAGAAACCCATCCTCAGCATCTTCACTCACCTTGCAATAACACAACCGGCAGAAACCCATCCTCAGCATCTCCACTGACCTCCAAATAACACAACCTGCAGAAACCCATCCTCAGCATCTTCACTCACCTTCCAATAACACAACCTGCAGAAACGCATCCTCAGCATCTTCACTCACCTTCCAATAACACAAACTTCAGAAACCCATCCTCATTATCTATACCTGCAGAAGCCCATCCTCAGCATCGCCACTCACCTCCCAATTACACAACCTGCAGAAAGCCATCCTCAGCATCTCCATCTCCTTCCAAGAACATAACCGGCAGAAACCCATCCTCAGCATCTTCACTCACCTTCCAATAACACAACCTGCCGAAACCTATCCTCAGCATCTCCACTCACCTTCGAATAACACAACCTGCAGAAACCCATCCACAGCTCTCCACTCGCCTTCCAATAACACAACCTGCAGAAACCCATCCTCAGCATCTTCAGTCACCTTCCAAAAACACAACCTGCAGAAACCCATCCTGAGCATCTCCACTAACCTTCCAATAACACAACCTGCAGAAACCCATCCTCAGCATCTCCACTCACCTCCTAATAACACAACCTGCAGAAACCCATCCTCCGCATCTCCACTCACCCCCCAATAACACAACCTGCAGTAACCCAGCCTCAGCATCTCCATCTTCTTCCAATTACACAACCTGCAGAAACCCATCCTCAGCATCTCCTCTCACCTCCCAATAACACAACCTGCAGAAACCCATCCTCAGCATCTCCACTAACCTTCCAATAACATAACCTGCAGAAACCCATCCTCAGCATCTCCAATCACCTCCCAATAACACAACCTGCAGAAACCCATCCTCAGCATCTTCACTCACCTTCCAATAACACAACCTGAATTAACCCATCCTCAGCATCTCCACTCACCTCCCAATAACACAAACTGCAGAAACCCATCCTCAGCATCTTCACTCACCTCCCAATTACACAACCTGCAGAAACCCATCCTCAGCATCTCCACTCACCTCCCAGTAACACAACCTGCAGAAACCCATCCTCAGCATCTTCACTCACCTCCCACTAACACAACCTGCAGAAACCCATTCTCAGCATCTTCACTAACCTCCCAATAACAGAAACTGCAGATACCCATTCTCAGCATTTCCACTCATCTCCCAATAACACAACCTGCAGAAACCCATCCTCAGCATCTTAACTAATATCCCAATAACACAACCTGCAGAAACCCATCCACAGCATCTTCACTCACCTCCAATAACACAACTTGCAGAAACCCATCCTCAGCATCTCCACTCACCTCCCAATAACACAACCTGCTGAAACCCATCATCAGCATCTACACTCACCTCCCAATAACAAAACCTGCAGAAACCCATCCTCAGCATCTTCACAAATCTTCCAATAACACAACCTGCAGAAACCCATTCTCAGCATCTTCACTAACCTTCCAATAACAAAACCTGCAGAAACCCATCCTCAGCATCTTCACAAATCTTCCAATAACACGACCTAGAAACCCATCCTCAGCATCTCCACTCACCTCCCAATAACACAACCTGCAGAAACCCATCCTCATCATCTCCACTCACCTCCCAATTACACAACCTGCAGAAAGCCATCCTCAGCATCTCCATCTCCTTCCAAGAACATAACCGGCAGAAACCCATCCTCAGCATCTTCACTCACCTTCCAATAACACAACCTGCCGAAACCTATCCTCAGCATCTACACTCACCTTCGAATAACACAACCTGCAGAAACCCATCCACAGCTCTCCACTCGCCTTCCAATAACACAACCTGCAGAAACCCATCCTCAGCATCTTCAGTCACCTTCCAATAACACAACCTGCAGAAACCCATCCTGAGCATCTCCACTAACCTTCCAATAACACAACCTGCAGAAACCCATCCTCAGCATCTCCACTCACCTCCTAATAACACAACCTGCAGAAACCCATCCTCAGCATCTTCACTCACCTCCCAATTACACAACCTGCAGAAACCCATCCTCAGCATCTCCACTCACCTCCCAGTAACACAACCTGCAGAAACCCATCCTCAGCATCTTCACTCACCTCCCACTAACACAACCTGCAGAAACCCATTCTCAGCATCTTCACTAACCTCCCAATAACAGAAACTGCAGATACCCATTCTCAGCATTTCCACTCATCTCCCAATAACACAACCTGCAGAAACCCATCCTCAGCATCTTAACTAATATCCCAATAACACAACCTGCAGAAACCCATCCACAGCATCTTCACTCACCTTCCAATAACACAACCTGCAGAAACCCATCCTCAGCATCTCCACTCACCTCCCAATAACACAACCTGCTGAAACCCATCATCAGCATCTACACTCACCTCCCAATAACACAACCTGCAGAAACCCATCCTCAGCTTCTCCACTCACCTCCCAATAACACAACCTGCTGAAACCCATCATCAGCATCTACACTCACCTCCCAATAACAAAACCTGCAGAAACCCATCCTCAGCATCTTCACAAATCTTCCAATAACACAACCTGCAGAAACCCATTCTCAGCATCTTCACTAAACTTCCAATAACAAAACCTGCAGAAACCCATCCTCAGCATCTTCACAAATCTTCCAATAACACGACCCAGAAACCCATCCTCAGCATGTCCACTCACCTACCATTAACACAACCTGCAGAAACCCATCCTCAGCATTTCCACTTACGTCCCAATAAAACAACCCGCAGAAAGCAATCCTCAGCATCTTCACTAACCTCCCAATAACACAACCTGCAGGAACCCATCCTCAGCATCTTTACTCACATTCCAGTAACACAACCTACAGAAATCCATCCTCAGCATCTTCCCTCAATTCCCAAGAACACAACCTGCAGAAACCCATCCTCAGAATCGTCACTCATCTCCCAATTACACAACCTGCAGAAACCCATCCTCAGCATCTCTACTGACCTTCCAATGACACAAACTGGAGAAACCCATCCTCAGCATCTTCATTCACCTCCGAATAACACAACCTTCAGAAACACATCCCCAGCATCTCCACTCAGCTCCCAATAGCACAACCGGCAGAAACCCATTCTCAGACTCTCCACTGACCTCCCAATAACACAACCTGCAGAAACCCATCCTCAGCATCTTCACTCACCTTCCAATAACACAACCTGCAGAAACGCATCCTCAGCATCTTCACTCACCTTCCAATAACACAAACTTCAGAAACCCATCCTCATTATCTCCACCTGCAGAAGCCCATCCTCAGCATCGTCACTCACCTCCCAATAACACAACCTGCAGAAACCCATTCTCAGCATCTCCACTCACCTCCCAATAACACAACCTGCAGAAACCCATACTCCTCATCTCCACTCACCTCCCAATTACACAACCTGCAGAAAGCCATCCTCAGCATCAACATCTCCTTCCAATAACATAACCGGCAGAAACCCATCCTCAGCATCTTCACTCACCTTCCAACAACACAACCTGCAGAAACCTATCCTCAGCATCACCACTCACCTTCGACTAACACAACCTGCAGAAACCCATCCACAGTTCTCCACTCACCTTCCAATAACTAAACCTGCAGAAACCCATCCTCAGCATCTTCACTCACCTTCCAATAACACAACCTGCAGAAACCCATGCTGAGCATCTCCACTAATCTTCCAATAACACAACCTGCAGAAACCCATCCTCAGCATCTCCACTCACCTCCTAATAACACAACCTGCAGAAACCCATCCTCCGCATCTCCACTCACCCCCCAATAACACAACCTGCAGAAACCCAGCCTCAGCATCTCCATCTTCTTCCAATAACACAACCTGCAGAAACCCATCCTCAGCATCTCTACTCACCTCCGAATAACACAACCTGCAGAAACCCATCCTCAGCATCTCCACGAACCTTCCAATAACATAACCTGCAGAAACCCATCCTCAGCATCTCCAATCACCTCCCAATAACACAACCTGCAGAAACCCATCCTCAGCATCTTCACTCACCTTCCAATAACACAACCTGAATAAACCCATCCTCAGCATCTCCACTCACCTCCCAATAACACAAACTGCAGAAACCCATCCTCAGCATCTTCACTCACCTGCCAATTACACAACCTGCAGAAACCCATCCTCAGCATCTCCACTCACCTCCCAGTAACACAACCTGCAGAAACCCATCCTCAGCATCTTCACTCACCTCCCACTAACACAACCTGCAGAAACCCATTCTCAGCATCTTCACTAACCTCCCAATAACAGAAACTGCAGATACCCATTCTCAGCATTTCCACTCATCTCCCAATAACACAACCTGCAGAACCCATCCTCAGCATCTTAACTAACCTCCCAATAACACAACGGGCAGGAACCCATCCTCAGCATCTTTACTCACATTCCAGTAACACAACCGACAGAAATCCATCCTCAGCATCTTCCCTCAATTCCCAATAACACAACCTGCAGAAACGCATCCTCAGCATCTCCACTCAGCTCCCAATAGCACAACCGGCAGAAACCGATTCTCAGACTCTCCACTGACCTCCCAATAACACAAACTTCAGAAACCCATCCTCATTATCTCCACCTGCAGAAGCCCATCCTCAGCATCGTCACTCACCTCCCAATAACACAACCTGCAGAAACCCATTCTCAGCATCTCCACTCACCTCCCAATAACACAACCTGCAGAAACCCATCCTCATCATCTCCACTCACCTTCCAATAACACAACCTGCAGAAACCCATCCTGAGCTTCTCCACTAACCTTCCAATCACACAACCTGCAGAAACGCTTCCTCAGCATCTTCACTCACCTTCCAATAACACAAACTTCAGAAACCCATCCTCATTATCTCCACCTGCAGAAGCCCATCCTCAGCATCGTCACTCACCTCCCAATAACACAACCTGCAGAAACCCATTCTCAGCATCTCCACTCACCTCCCAATAACACAACCTGCAGAAACCCATCCTCATCATCTCCACTCACCTTCCAATAACACTACCTGCAGAAACCCATCCTGAGCTTCTCCACTAACCTTCCAATAACACAACCTGCAGAAACCCATCCTCAGCATCTCCACTCACCTCCCAATAACACAACCTGCAGAAACCCATCCTCAGCATCTTCACTCACCTTCCAATAACACAACCTGAATAAACCCATCCTCAGCATCTCCACTCACCTCCCAATAACACAAACCGCAGAAACCCATCATCAGCATCTACACTCACCTCCCAATAACAAAACCTGCAGAAACCCATCCTCAGCATCTTCACAAATCTTCCAATAACACAACCTGCAGAAACCCATTCTCAGCATCTTCACTAAACTTCCAATAACAAAACCTGCAGAAACCCATCCTCAGCATCTTCACAAATCTTCCAATAACACGACCCAGAAACCCATCCTCAGCATGTCCACTCACCTACCATT
Source organism: Scyliorhinus torazame (assembly GCF_047496885.1). Classification (NCBI taxonomy): domain Eukaryota; kingdom Metazoa; phylum Chordata; class Chondrichthyes; order Carcharhiniformes; family Scyliorhinidae; genus Scyliorhinus; species Scyliorhinus torazame. Next base: position 89,659 of record NW_027308007.1, on the reverse strand, counting down.
AACACAACCTGCAGAAACCCATCCTCAGCATTTCCACTTACGTCCCAATAAAACAACCCGCAGAAAGCAATCCTCAGCATCTTCACTAACCTCCCAATAACACAACCTGCAGGAACCCATCCTCAGCATCTTTACTCACATTCCAGTAACACAACCTACAGAAATCCATCCTCAGCATCTTCCCTCAATTCCCAAGAACACAACCTGCAGAAACGCATCCTCAGAATCGTCACTCATCTCCCAATTACACAACCTGCAGAAACCCATCCTCAGCATCTCTACTGACCTTCCAATGACACAAACTGGAGAAACCCATCCTCAGCATCTTCATTCACCTCCGAATAACACAACCTTCAGAAACACATCCCCAGCATCTCCACTCAGCTCCCAATAGCACAACCGGCAGAAACCCATTCTCAGACTCTCCACTGACCTCCCAATAACACAACCTGCAGAAACCCATCCTCAGCATCTTCACTCACCTTCCAATAACACAACCTGCAGAAACGCATCCTCAGCATCTTCACTCACCTTCCAATAACACAAACTTCAGAAACCCATCCTCATTATCTCCACCTGCAGAAGCCCATCCTCAGCATCGTCACTCACCTCCCAATAACACAACCTGCAGAAACCCATTCTCAGCATCTCCACTCACCTCCCAATAACACAACCTGCAGAAACCCATACTCCTCATCTCCACTCACCTCCCAATTACACAACCTGCAGAAAGCCATCCTCAGCATCAACATCTCCTTCCAATAACATAACCGGCAGAAACCCATCCTCAGCATCTTCACTCACCTTCCAACAACACAACCTGCAGAAACCTATCCTCAGCATCACCACTCACCTTCGACTAACACAACCTGCAGAAACCCATCCACAGTTCTCCACTCACCTTCCAATAACTAAACCTGCAGAAACCCATCCTCAGCATCTTCACTCACCTTCCAATAACACAACCTGCAGAAACCCATGCTGAGCATCTCCACTAATCTTCCAATAACACAACCTGCAGAAACCCATCCTCAGCATCTCCACTCACCTCCTAATAACACAACCTGCAGAAACCCATCCTCCGCATCTCCACTCACCCCCCAATAACACAACCTGCAGAAACCCAGCCTCAGCATCTCCATCTTCTTCCAATAACACAACCTGCAGAAACCCATCCTCAGCATCTCTACTCACCTCCGAATAACACAACCTGCAGAAACCCATCCTCAGCATCTCCACGAACCTTCCAATAACATAACCTGCAGAAACCCATCCTCAGCATCTCCAATCACCTCCCAATAACACAACCTGCAGAAACCCATCCTCAGCATCTTCACTCACCTTCCAATAACACAACCTGAATAAACCCATCCTCAGCATCTCCACTCACCTCCCAATAACACAAACTGCAGAAACCCATCCTCAGCATCTTCACTCACCTGCCAATTACACAACCTGCAGAAACCCATCCTCAGCATCTCCACTCACCTCCCAGTAACACAACCTGCAGAAACCCATCCTCAGCATCTTCACTCACCTCCCACTAACACAACCTGCAGAAACCCATTCTCAGCATCTTCACTAACCTCCCAATAACAGAAACTGCAGATACCCATTCTCAGCATTTCCACTCATCTCCCAATAACACAACCTGCAGAACCCATCCTCAGCATCTTAACTAACCTCCCAATAACACAACGGGCAGGAACCCATCCTCAGCATCTTTACTCACATTCCAGTAACACAACCGACAGAAATCCATCCTCAGCATCTTCCCTCAATTCCCAATAACACAACCTGCAGAAACGCATCCTCAGCATCTCCACTCAGCTCCCAATAGCACAACCGGCAGAAACCGATTCTCAGACTCTCCACTGACCTCCCAATAACACAAACTTCAGAAACCCATCCTCATTATCTCCACCTGCAGAAGCCCATCCTCAGCATCGTCACTCACCTCCCAATAACACAACCTGCAGAAACCCATTCTCAGCATCTCCACTCACCTCCCAATAACACAACCTGCAGAAACCCATCCTCATCATCTCCACTCACCTTCCAATAACACAACCTGCAGAAACCCATCCTGAGCTTCTCCACTAACCTTCCAATCACACAACCTGCAGAAACGCTTCCTCAGCATCTTCACTCACCTTCCAATAACACAAACTTCAGAAACCCATCCTCATTATCTCCACCTGCAGAAGCCCATCCTCAGCATCGTCACTCACCTCCCAATAACACAACCTGCAGAAACCCATTCTCAGCATCTCCACTCACCTCCCAATAACACAACCTGCAGAAACCCATCCTCATCATCTCCACTCACCTTCCAATAACACAACCTGCAGAAACCCATCCTGAGCTTCTCCACTAACCTTCCAATAACACAACCTGCAGAAACCCATCCTCAGCATCTCCACTCACCTCCCAATAACACAACCTGCAGAAACCCATCCTCAGCATCTTCACTCACCTTCCAATAACACAACCTGAATAAACCCATCCTCAGCATCTCCACTCACCTCCCAATAACACAAACCGCAGAAACCCATCCTCAGCATCTTCACTCACCTCCCACTAACACAACCTGCAGAAACCCATTCTCAGCATCTTCAGTAACCACCCACTAACACAACCTGCAGAAACCCATTCTCAGCATTTTCACTAACCTCCCAATAACAGAAACTGCAGATACCCATTCTCAGCATTTCCACTCATCTCCCAATAACACAACCTGCAGAAACCCATCCTCAGCATCTTAACTAATATCCCAATAACACAACCTGCAGAAACCCATCCACAGCATCTTCACTCGCCTTCCAATAACACAACCTGCAGAAACCCATCCTCAGCATCTCCACTCACCTCCCAATAACACAACCTGCTGAAACCCATCATCAGCATCTACACTCACCTCCCAATAACACAACCTGCAGAAACCCATTCTCAGCATCTTCACTAACCTCCCAATAACACAACCTGCAGAAACCCATCCTAAGCTTCTCCACTCACCTCCCAATAACACAACCTGCTGAAACCCATCATCAGCATCTACACTCACCTCCCAATAACAAAACCTGCAGAAACCCATCCTCAGCATCTTCACAAATCTTCCAATAACACAACCTGCAGAAACCCATTCTCAGCATCTTCACTAACCTTCCAATAACAAAACCTGCAGAAACCCATCCTCAGCATCTTCACAACTCTTCCAATAACACGACCCAGAAACCCATCCTCAGCATCTCCACTCACCTCCCAATAACACAACCTGCAGAAACCAATCCTCAGCATCTTCACTAACCTCCCAATAACACAACCTGCAGGAACCCATCCTCAGCATCTTTACTCACATTCCAGTAACACAACCGACAGAAATCCATCCTCAGCATCTTCCCTCAATTCCCAATAACACAACCTGCAGAAACGCATCCTCAGCATCTCCACTCAGCTCCCACTAGCACAACCGGCAGAAACCGATTCTCAGACTCTCCACTGACCTCCCAATAACACAACCTGCAGAAACCCATCCTCAGCATCTTCACTCACCTTCCAATAACATAACCTGCAGAAACGCTTCCTCAGCATCTTCACTCACCTTCCAATAACACAAACTTCAGAAACCCATCCTCATTATCTCCACCTGCAGAAGCCCATCCTCAGCATCGTCACTCACCTCCCAATAACACAACCTGCAGAAACCCATTCTCAGCATCTCCACTCACCTCCCAATAACACAACCTGCAGAAACCCATCCTCATCATCTCCACTCACCTTCCAATAACACAACCTGCAGAAACCCATCCTGAGCTTCTCCACTAACCTTCCAATAACACAACCTGCAGAAACCCATCCTCAGCATCTCCACTCACCTCCTAATAACACAACCTGCAGAAACCCATCCTCAGCATCTCCACTAACCATCCAATAACATAACCTGCAGAAACCCATCCTCAGCATCTCCACTCACCTCCCAATAACACAACCTGCAGAAACCCATCCTCATCATCTCCACTAACCTTCCAATAACATAACCTGCAGAAACCCATCCTCAGCATCTCCAATCACCTCCCAATAACACAACCTGCAGAAACCCATCCTCAGCATCTTCACTCGCCTTCCAATAACACAACCTGCAGAAACCCATCCTCAGCATCTCCACTCACCTCCCAATAACACAACCTGCTGAAACCCATCATCAGCATCTACAATCACCTCCCAATAACACAACCTGCAGAAACCCATTCTCAGCATCTTCACTAACCTCCCAATAACACAACCTGCAGAAACCCATCCTCAGCTTCTCCACTCACCTCCCAATAACACAACCTGCTGAAACCCATCATCAGCATCTACACTCACCTTCCAATAACACAACCTGCAGAAACCCATTCTCAGCATCTTCACTAACCTCCCAATAACACAACCTGCAGAAACCCATCCTCAGCTTCTCCACTCACCTCCCAATAACACAACCTGCTGAAACCCATCATCAGCATCTACACTCACCTCCCAATAACAAAACCTGCAGAAACCCATCCTCAGCATCTTCACAAATCTTCCAATAACACAACCTGCAGAAACCCATTCTCAGCATCTTCACTAACCTTCCAATAACAAAACCTGCAGAAACCCATCCTCAGCATCTTCAAAAATCTTCCAATAACACGACCCAGAAACCCATCCTCAGCATCTCCACTCACCTCCCAATAACACAACCTGCAGAAACCAATCCTCAGCATCTTCACTCACCTTCCAATCACACAACCTGCAGAAACGCTTCCTCAGCATCTTCACTCACCTTCCCATAACACAAACTTCAGAAACCCATCCTCACTATCTCCACCTGCAGAAGCCCATCCTCAGCATCGTCACTCACCTCCCAATAACACAACCTGCAGAAACCCATCCTGAGCTTCTCCACTAACCTTCCAATAACACAACCTGCAGAAACCCATCCTCAGCATCTCCACTCACCTCCTAATAACACAACCTGCAGAAACCCATCCTCAGCATCTCCACTAACCATCCAATAACATAACCTGCAGAAACCCATCCTCAGCATCTCCACTCACCTCCCAATAACACAACCTGCAGAAACCCATCCTCAGCATCTTCACTAACCTTCCAATAACATAACCTGCAGAAACCCATCCTCAGCATCTCCAATCACCTCCCAATAACACAACCTGCAGAAACCCATCCTCAGCATCTTCACTCACCTTCCAATAACACAACCTGAATAAACCCATCCTCAGCATCTCCACTCACCTCCCAATAACACAAACCGCAGAAACCCATCCTCAGCATCTTCACTCACCTCCCACTAACACAACCTGCAGAAACCCATTCTCAGCATCTTCAGTAACCTCCCAATAACAGAACCTGCAGATCCCCATTCTCAGCATTTCCACTCATCTCCCAATAACACAACCTGCAGAAACCCATCCTCAGCATCTTAACTAGTATCCCAATAACACAACCTGCAGAAACCCATCCACAGCATCTCCACTCACCTTCCAATAACACAACCTGCAGAAACCCATCCTCAGCATCTCCACTCACCTCCCAATAACACAACCTGCAGAAACCCATCCTCCGCATCTCCACTCACCTCCCAATAAAACAACCTGCAGAAAATCATCCTCAGCATCATCATTAACCTCCCAATAACACAACCTGCAGAAACCCATCCTCAGCATCTCCACTCACCTCCCAATAACACAACCTGCAGAAACCCATCCTCCGCATCTCCACTCACCTCCCAATAAAACAACCGGCAGAAAATCATCGTCAACATCTTCATTAACCTCCCAATAACACAACGTGCAGGAACCCATCCTCAGCATCTTCACTCTCATTCCAGTAACACAAACTGCAGAAACCCATCCTCAGCATCTCCACTCACAGCCCAATAACACAAACTGCAGAAACCCATACTCAGGATCTCCACTCACCTCCCAATAACACAACCTGCAGAAACCCATCCTCAGCATCTCCCCTAACCTTCCAATAACACAATCTGCAGAAAGCCATTCTCAGCATCTTCACTCACCTTCCAATAACAACCTGCAGAAACCCATCCTCAGCATCTTCACTCACCTTCCAATAACACAACCTGCAGAAGCCCATCCTGAGCATCTCCACTAACCTTCCAATAACACAACCTGCAGAAACCCATCCTCAGCATCTCTACTCACCTCCCAATAACACAACCTGCAGAAACCCATCCTCCGCATCTCCACTCACCTCCCAATAAAGCAACCTGCAGAAAATCATCCTCAGCATCTTCATAAACCTCCCAATAACACAACCTGCAGAAACCCATTTTCAGCATCTCCACTCACCTTCCAATAACACAACCTGCAGAAACCCATCCTCAGCATCTTCACAAATCTTCCAATAACACAACCTGCAGAAACCCATTCTCAGCATCTTCACAAATATTCCAATAACACGACCTGCAGAAACCCATCCTCAGCATCTTCACTCACATTCCAGTAACACAACCTACAGAAATCCATCCTCAGCATCTTCCCTCAATTCCCAAGAACACAACCTGCAGAAACGCATCCTCAGCATCTTCACTCACCTCCCAATAACACAATCTGCAGAAACCCATCCTCAGCATCTCCACTCATCTCCCAATTACACAACCTGCAGAACCCCATTCTCAGCATCTCTACTGACCTTCCAATGACACAAACTGGATAAACCCATCCTCAGCATCTTCACTCACCTCCGAATAACACAACCTTCAGAAACACATCCCCAGCATCTCCACTCAGCTCCCAATAGCACATCCGGCAGAAATCCATCCTCAGCATCTTCACTCACCTTCCAATAACACAACCTGCAGAAACCCATCCTCAGCATCTTCACTCACCTTCCAATAACACAACCTGCAGAAACGCATCCTCAGCATCTTCACTCACCTTCCAATAACACAACCTGCAGAAACCCATCCTCATCATCTCCACTCACCTCCCAATAACACAACCTGCAGAAACCCATCCTCAGCATCTTCACTCACCTTCCAATAACACAACCTGCAGAAACCCATCCTGAGCATCTCCACTAACCTTCCAATAACACAACCTGCAGAAACCCATCCTCAGCATCTCCACTCACCTCCCAATAACACAACCTGCAGAAACCCATCCTCCGCATCTCCACTCACCTCCCAATAAAACAACCTTCAGAAAATCATCCTCAGCATCATCATTAACCTCCCAATAACACAACCTGCAGAAACCCATCCTCAGCATCTCCACTCACCTCCCAATAACACAACCTGCAGAAACCCATCCTCCGCATCTCCACTCACCTCCCAATAAAACAACCTGCAGAAAATCATCGTCAACATCTTCATTAACCTCCCAATAACACAACGTGCAGGAACCCATCCTCAGCATCTTCACTCACATTCCAGTAACACAACCTGCAGAAACCCATCCTCAGCATCTCCACGCACAACCCAATAACACAACCTGCAGAAACCCATACTCAGCATCTCCACTCACCTCCCAATAACACAACCTGCAGAAACCCATCCTCAGCATCTCCCTAACCTTCCAATAACACAACCTGCAGAAACCCATTCTCAGCATCTCCACTCACCTTCCAATAACAACCTGCAGAAACCCATCGTCAGCATCTTCACTCACCTTCCAATAACACAACCTGCAGAAACCCATCCTGAGCATCTCCACTAACCTTCCAATAACACAACCTGCAGAAACCCATCCTCCGCATCTCCACTCACCTCCCAATAAAGCAACCTGCAGAAAATCATCCTCAGCATCTTCATAAACCTCCCAATAACACAACGTGCAGGAACCCATCCTCAGCATCTTCACTCACATTCCAGTAACACAACCTGCAGAAACCCATCCTCAGCATCTCCCCTAACCTTCCAATAACACAACCTGCAGAAACCCATTCTCAGCATTCCACTCACCTTCCAATAACACAACCTGCAGAAACCCATCCTCAGCATCTTCACAAATCTTCCAATAACACAACCTGCAGAAACCCATTCTCAGCATCTTCACAAATCTTCCAATAACACGACCTGCAGAAACCCATCTTCAGCATCTTCACTCACATTCCAGTAACACAACCTACAGAAATCCATCCTCAGCATCTTCCCTCAATTCCCAAGAACACAACCTGCAGAAACGCATCCTCAGCATCTTCACTCACCTCCCAATAACACAACCTGCAGAAACCCATCCTGAGCATCTCCACTAACCTTCCAATAACACAACGTGCAGAAACCCATCGTCAGCATCTCCACTCACCTCCTAATAACACAACCTGCAGCAACCCTTCCTCCGCATCTCCACTCACCCCCCAATAACACAACCTGCAGAAACCCAGCCTCAGCATCTCCATCTTCTTCCAATAACACAACCTGCAGAAACCCATCCTCAGCATCTCCACTCACCTCCCAATAACACAACCTGCAGAAAACCATCCTCAGCATCTACACTCACCTCCCAATAACACAACCTGCAGAAACCCATCCTCAGCATCTTCACTCACCTTCCATTAACACAACCTGAATAAACCCATCCTCGGCATCTTCACTCACCTCCCAATAACACAACCTGCAGGAACCCATCCTCATTATCTACACCTGCAGAAGCCCATCCTCAGCATCTACACTCACCTCCTAATAACACAACCTGCAGAAACTCATCCTCAGCATCTCCACTAACCTCCCAATAACACAAACTGCAGGAACCCATCCTCAGCATCTTCACTCACCTCCCAATAACACAACCTGCAGAATCCCATCCTCAGCATCTCCACTCACCTCCCAGTAACACAACCTGCAGAAACCCATTCTCAGCATCTCCACTCACCTCCCAATAACACAACCTGCAGATACCCATTCTCAGCATTTCCACTCATCTCCCAATAACACAACCTGCAGAAACCCATTCTCGGCATCTCCACTCACCTTCCAATAACACAACCTGCAGAAACCCATCCTGAGCTTCTCCACTAACCTTCCAATCACACAACCTGCAGAAACGCTTCCTCAGCATCTTCACTCACCTTCCAATAACACAAACTTCAGAAACCCATCCTCATTATCTCCACCTGCAGAAGCCCATCCTCAGCATCGTCACTCACCTCCCAATAACACAACCTGCAGAAACCCATTCTCAGCATCTCCACTCACCTCCCAATAACACAACCTGCAGAAACCCATCCTCATCATCTCCACTCACCTTCCAATAACACAACCTGCAGAAACCCATCCTGAGCTTCTCCACTAACCTTCCAATAACACAACCTGCAGAAACCCATCCTCAGCATCTCCACTCACCTCCCAATAACACAACCTGCAGAAACCCATCCTCAGCATCTTCACTCACCTTCCAATAACACAACCTGAATAAACCCATCCTCAGCATCTCCACTCACCTCCCAATAACACAAACCGCAGAAACCCATCCTCAGCATCTTCACTCACCTCCCACTAACACAACCTGCAGAAACCCATTCTCAGCATCTTCAGTAACCACCCACTAACACAACCTGCAGAAACCCATTCTCAGCATTTTCACTAACCTCCCAATAACAGAAACTGCAGATACCCATTCTCAGCATTTCCACTCATCTCCCAATAACACAACCTGCAGAAACCCATCCTCAGCATCTTAACTAATATCCCAATAACACAACCTGCAGAAACCCATCCACAGCATCTTCACTCGCCTTCCAATAACACAACCTGCAGAAACCCATCCTCAGCATCTCCACTCACCTCCCAATAACACAACCTGCTGAAACCCATCATCAGCATCTACACTCACCTCCCAATAACACAACCTGCAGAAACCCATTCTCAGCATCTTCACTAACCTCCCAATAACACAACCTGCAGAAACCCATCCTCAGCTTCTCCACTCACCTCCCAATAACACAACCTGCTGAAACCCATCATCAGCATCTACACTCACCTCCCAATAACAAAACCTGCAGAAACCCATCCTCAGCATCTTCACAAATCTTCCAATAACACAACCTGCAGAAACCCATTCTCAGCATCTTCACTAACCTTCCAATAACAAAACCTGCAGAAACCCATCCTCAGCATCTTCACAACTCTTCCAATAACACGACCCAGAAACCCATCCTCAGCATCTCCACTCACCTCCCAATAACACAACCTGCAGAAACCAATCCTCAGCATCTTCACTAACCTCCCAATAACACAACCTGCAGGAACCCATCCTCAGCATCTTTACTCACATTCCAGTAACACAACCGACAGAAATCCATCCTCAGCATCTTCCCTCAATTCCCAATAACACAACCTGCAGAAACGCATCCTCAGCATCTCCACTCAGCTCCCACTAGCACAACCGGCAGAAACCGATTCTCAGACTCTCCACTGACCTCCCAATAACACAACCTGCAGAAACCCATCCTCAGCATCTTCACTCACCTTCCAATAACATAACCTGCAGAAACGCTTCCTCAGCATCTTCACTCACCTTCCAATAACACAAACTTCAGAAACCCATCCTCATTATCTCCACCTGCAGAAGCCCATCCTCAGCATCGTCACTCACCTCCCAATAACACAACCTGCAGAAACCCATTCTCAGCATCTCCACTCACCTCCCAATAACACAACCTGCAGAAACCCATCCTCATCATCTCCACTCACCTTCCAATAACACAACCTGCAGAAACCCATCCTGAGCTTCTCCACTAACCTTCCAATAACACAACCTGCAGAAACCCATCCTCAGCATCTCCACTCACCTCCTAATAACACAACCTGCAGAAACCCATCCTCAGCATCTCCACTAACCATCCAATAACATAACCTGCAGAAACCCATCCTCAGCATCTCCACTCACCTCCCAATAACACAACCTGCAGAAACCCATCCTCATCATCTCCACTAACCTTCCAATAACATAACCTGCAGAAACCCATCCTCAGCATCTCCAATCACCTCCCAATAACACAACCTGCAGAAACCCATCCTCAGCATCTTCACTCGCCTTCCAATAACACAACCTGCAGAAACCCATCCTCAGCATCTCCACTCACCTCCCAATAACACAACCTGCTGAAACCCATCATCAGCATCTACAATCACCTCCCAATAACACAACCTGCAGAAACCCATTCTCAGCATCTTCACTAACCTCCCAATAACACAACCTGCAGAAACCCATCCTCAGCTTCTCCACTCACCTCCCAATAACACAACCTGCTGAAACCCATCATCAGCATCTACACTCACCTTCCAATAACACAACCTGCAGAAACCCATTCTCAGCATCTTCACTAACCTCCCAATAACACAACCTGCAGAAACCCATCCTCAGCTTCTCCACTCACCTCCCAATAACACAACCTGCTGAAACCCATCATCAGCATCTACACTCACCTCCCAATAACAAAACCTGCAGAAACCCATCCTCAGCATCTTCACAAATCTTCCAATAACACAACCTGCAGAAACCCATTCTCAGCATCTTCACTAACCTTCCAATAACAAAACCTGCAGAAACCCATCCTCAGCATCTTCAAAAATCTTCCAATAACACGACCCAGAAACCCATCCTCAGCATCTCCACTCACCTCCCAATAACACAACCTGCAGAAACCAATCCTCAGCATCTTCACTCACCTTCCAATCACACAACCTGCAGAAACGCTTCCTCAGCATCTTCACTCACCTTCCAATAACACAAACTTCAGAAACCCATCCTCACTATCTCCACCTGCAGAAGCCCATCCTCAGCATCGTCACTCACCTCCCAATAACACAACCTGCAGAAACCCATCCTGAGCTTCTCCACTAACCTTCCAATAACACAACCTGCAGAAACCCATCCTCAGCATCTCCACTCACCTCCTAATAACACAACCTGCAGAAACCCATCCTCAGCATCTCCACTAACCATCCAATAACATAACCTGCAGAAACCCATCCTCAGCATCTCCACTCACCTCCCAATAACACAACCTGCAGAAACCCATCCTCAGCATCTTCACTAACCTTCCAATAACATAACCTGCAGAAACCCATCCTCAGCATCTCCAATCACCTCCCAATAACACAACCTGCAGAAACCCATCCTCAGCATCTTCACTCACCTTCCAATAACACAACCTGAATAAACCCATCCTCAGCATCTCCACTCACCTCCCAATAACACAAACCGCAGAAACCCATCCTCAGCATCTTCACTCACCTCCCACTAACACAACCTGCAGAAACCCATTCTCAGCATCTTCAGTAACCTCCCAATAACAGAACCTGCAGATCCCCATTCTCAGCATTTCCACTCATCTCCCAATAACACAACCTGCAGAAACCCATCCTCAGCATCTTAACTAGTATCCCAATAACACAACCTGCAGAAACCCATCCACAGCATCTCCACTCACCTTCCAATAACACAACCTGCAGAAACCCATCCTCAGCATCTCCACTCACCTCCCAATAACACAACCTGCAGAAACCCATCCTCCGCATCTCCACTCACCTCCCAATAAAACAACCTGCAGAAAATCATCCTCAGCATCATCATTAACCTCCCAATAACACAACCTGCAGAAACCCATCCTCAGCATCTCCACTCACCTCCCAATAACACAACCTGCAGAAACCCATCCTCCGCATCTCCACTCACCTCCCAATAAAACAACCGGCAGAAAATCATCGTCAACATCTTCATTAACCTCCCAATAACACAACGTGCAGGAACCCATCCTCAGCATCTTCACTCTCATTCCAGTAACACAAACTGCAGAAACCCATCCTCAGCATCTCCACTCACAGCCCAATAACACAAACTGCAGAAACCCATACTCAGGATCTCCACTCACCTCCCAATAACACAACCTGCAGAAACCCATCCTCAGCATCTCCCCTAACCTTCCAATAACACAATCTGCAGAAAGCCATTCTCAGCATCTCCACTCACCTTCCAATAACAACCTGCAGAAACCCATCCTCAGCATCTTCACTCACCTTCCAATAACACAACCTGCAGAAGCCCATCCTGAGCATCTCCACTAACCTTCCAATAACACAACCTGCAGAAACCCATCCTCAGCATCTCTACTCACCTCCCAATAACACAACCTGCAGAAACCCATCCTCCGCATCTCCACTCACCTCCCAATAAAGCAACCTGCAGAAAATCATCCTCAGCATCTTCATAAACCTCCCAATAACACAACCTGCAGAAACCCATTTTCAGCATCTCCACTCACCTTCCAATAACACAACCTGCAGAAACCCATCCTCAGCATCTTCACAAATCTTCCAATAACACAACCTGCAGAAACCCATTCTCAGCATCTTCACAAATATTCCAATAACACGACCTGCAGAAACCCATCCTCAGCATCTTCACTCACATTCCAGTAACACAACCTACAGAAATCCATCCTCAGCATCTTCCCTCAATTCCCAAGAACACAACCTGCAGAAACGCATCCTCAGCATCTTCACTCACCTCCCAATAACACAATCTGCAGAAACCCATCCTCAGCATCTCCACTCATCTCCCAATTACACAACCTGCAGAACCCCATTCTCAGCATCTCTACTGACCTTCCAATGACACAAACTGGATAAACCCATCCTCAGCATCTTCACTCACCTCCGAATAACACAACCTTCAGAAACACATCCCCAGCATCTCCACTCAGCTCCCAATAGCACATCCGGCAGAAATCCATCCTCAGCATCTTCACTCACCTTCCAATAACACAACCTGCAGAAACCCATCCTCAGCATCTTCACTCACCTTCCAATAACACAACCTGCAGAAACGCATCCTCAGCATCTTCACTCACCTTCCAATAACACAACCTGCAGAAACCCATCCTCATCATCTCCACTCACCTCCCAATAACACAACCTGCAGAAACCCATCCTCAGCATCTTCACTCACCTTCCAATAACACAACCTGCAGAAACCCATCCTGAGCATCTCCACTCACCTCCCAATAACACAACCTGCAGAAACCCATCCTCCGCATCTCCACTCACCTCCCAATAAAACAACCTTCAGAAAATCATCCTCAGCATCATCATTAACCTCCCAATAACACAACCTGCAGAAACCCATCCTCAGCATCTCCACTCACCTCCCAATAACACAACCTGCAGAAACCCATCCTCCGCATCTCCACTCACCTCCCAATAAAACAACCTGCAGAAAATCATCGTCAACATCTTCATTAACCTCCCAATAACACAACGTGCAGGAACCCATCCTCAGCATCTTCACTCACATTCCAGTAACACAACCTGCAGAAACCCATCCTCAGCATCTCCACGCACAACCCAATAACACAACCTGCAGAAACCCATACTCAGCATCTCCACTCACCTCCCAATAACACAACCTGCAGAAACCCATCCTCAGCATCTCCCTAACCTTCCAATAACACAACCTGCAGAAACCCATTCTCAGCATCTCCACTCACCTTCCAATAACAACCTGCAGAAACCCATCGTCAGCATCTTCACTCACCTTCCAATAACACAACCTGCAGAAACCCATCCTGAGCATCTCCACTAACCTTCCAATAACACAACCTGCAGAAACCCATCCTCCGCATCTCCACTCACCTCCCAATAAAGCAACCTGCAGAAAATCATCCTCAGCATCTTCATAAACCTCCCAATAACACAACGTGCAGGAACCCATCCTCAGCATCTTCACTCACATTCCAGTAACACAACCTGCAGAAACCCATCCTCAGCATCTCCCCTAACCTTCCAATAACACAACCTGCAGAAACCCATTCTCAGCATTCCACTCACCTTCCAATAACACAACCTGCAGAAACCCATCCTCAGCATCTTCACAAATCTTCCAATAACACAACCTGCAGAAACCCATTCTCAGCATCTTCACAAATCTTCCAATAACACGACCTGCAGAAACCCATCTTCAGCATCTTCACTCACATTCCAGTAACACAACCTACAGAAATCCATCCTCAGCATCTTCCCTCAATTCCCAAGAACACAACCTGCAGAAACGCATCCTCAGCATCTTCACTCACCTCCCAATAACACAACCTGCAGAAACCCATCCTGAGCATCTCCACTAACCTTCCAATAACACAACGTGCAGAAACCCATCGTCAGCATCTCCACTCACCTCCTAATAACACAACCTGCAGCAACCCTTCCTCCGCATCTCCACTCACCCCCCAATAACACAACCTGCAGAAACCCAGCCTCAGCATCTCCATCTTCTTCCAATAACACAACCTGCAGAAACCCATCCTCAGCATCTCCACTCACCTCCCAATAACACAACCTGCAGAAAACCATCCTCAGCATCTACACTCACCTCCCAATAACACAACCTGCAGAAACCCATCCTCAGCATCTTCACTCACCTTCCATTAACACAACCTGAATAAACCCATCCTCGGCATCTTCACTCACCTCCCAATAACACAACCTGCAGGAACCCATCCTCATTATCTACACCTGCAGAAGCCCATCCTCAGCATCTACACTCACCTCCTAATAACACAACCTGCAGAAACTCATCCTCAGCATCTCCACTAACCTCCCAATAACACAAACTGCAGGAACCCATCCTCAGCATCTTCACTCACCTCCCAATAACACAACCTGCAGAATCCCATCCTCAGCATCTCCACTCACCTCCCAGTAACACAACCTGCAGAAACCCATTCTCAGCATCTCCACTCACCTCCCAATAACACAACCTGCAGATACCCATTCTCAGCATTTCCACTCATCTCCCAATAACACAACCTGCAGAAACCCATTCTCGGCATCTTCCCGAACCGCCCAATAACACAACCTGCAGAATCCCATCCTCAGTATCTCCACTCACCTCCCAATAACACAACCTGCTGAAACCCATCATCAGCATCTACACTCACCTCCCAATAACAGAACCTGCAGAGACCCATTCTCAGCATCTCCACTCACCTCCCAATAAAACAACCTGCAGAAAACCATCCTCAACATCTTCACTGATCTTCCAATAACACAACCTGCAGAACCCATCCTCAGCATTTCCACTTACGTCCCAATAAAACAACCTGCAGAAACCCATCCTCAACATCTCCACTCACCTCCCTATAACACAACCTGCAGAACCCCATCCTCAGCATCTTCACAAATCGTCCAATAACACATCCTGCAGAAACCCATCCTCAGCATCTCCACTCACCTCCCAATAACACAACCTGTAGAAATCCATCCTCAGCATCTCCACTCACCGTCCAATACCACAACCTGCAGAAACCCATCCTCAGCGTCTTCACTCACTTCCCAATAACACGATCTGCAGAAACCCATCCTCAGCATCTCCACTCACCCCCCAATAACCAAACCTGCAGAAACCCATCCTCAGCATCTCCAATCACCCTCCAATAGCACAACCTGAAGAAACCCATCCTCAGCATCTCCACTCACCCCCCAATAACACAACCTGCAGAAACCCGTCCTCAGCATCTTCACTCACCCCCCAATAACCCAACCTGCAGAAACCCATCCTCAGCATCTCCACTCACCTCCCAATAACACAACCTGCAGAAACCCATCCTCAGAATCTCCACTCACCTCCCAATAACACAACCTGCAGTAACCCATCCTCAGCATCTTCACTAACCTCCCAATAACACAACCTGCAGAAACCCATCCTCAGCATCTTTACTCACCTCCCAATAACACAAACGGCAGTAGACCAGCCTCAGCATCTTCACTAACCTTGCAATAACACAACCTGCAGAAACCCATCTTCAGCATTTTCACTCACCGTCCAATAACACAACCTGCAGAAAACCATCCTCAGCATCTTCACTCACCTCCCAATAACACAACCTATGGAAACCCATCCTCAGCATCTTCACTAACCTTCCAATAACACAACCTGTAGAAACCCGTCCTCAGCATCTTCACTCACCTCCCAATAACACAATCTGCAGAAACCCATCCTCAGCATCTCCACTCACCTCCCAATAACACAACCTGCAGAAACCCATCCTCAGCATCTCCACTCACCCCCCAATAACACAACCTGCAGAAACCCATCCTCAGCATCTCCACTGACCTCCCAATAACACAACCAGAGGGTGGTGGTTGATGGGAAATGTTCAGAATGGATTTCAGTCTCAAGTGGAGTACCAGAAGGATCTGCTCTGGGGCGGTTGCTGTTTGTCATTTTTATGAATGACCTAGAGGAAGGCTCAGAAGGGTGGGTGAGTAAATTTGCAGACGATACTAAAGTCGGTGGTGTTGTCGATAGTGTGGAAAGATGTAGCAGGTTACAGAGGGATATAGATAAGCTGCAGAGCTGGGCTGAGAGGTGGCAAATATAGTTTAATGTAGAGAAGTGTGAGGTGATTCACTTTGGAAGGAATAACAGGAATGCGGAATATTTGGCTAATGGTAAAGTTCTTGAAAGTGTGGATGAGCAGAGGGATCTAGGTGTCCTTGTACATAGATCCCTGAAAGTTGCCACCCAGGTTAATAGGGTTGTGAAGAAGGCCAATGGAGTGTTTGCCTTTATTGATAGAGGGATTGAGTTCCGGAGTCGGGAGGTCATGTTGCAGCTGTACAGAACTCTGGTACGGCCGCATTTGGAGTATTGCGTACAGTTCTGGTCACCGCATTATAGGAAGGACGTGGAGGCTTCGGAGCGGGTGCAGAGGAGATTTACCAGGATGCTGCCTGGTATGGAGGGAAAATCTTATGAGGAAAGACTGACGGACTTGAGGTTGTTTTCGTTGGACAGAAGAAGGTTGAGAGGAGACTTAATAGAGGCATACAAAATGATCAGGGGGTTGGATAGTGTGGACAGTGAGAGCCTTCTCCCGCGGATGGAAATGGCTGGCACGAGGGGACATAACTTTAAACTGAGGGGTAATAGATATAGGACAGAGGTCAGAGGTAGGTTCTTTACGCAAAGAGTCGTGAGGCCGTGGAATGGCCTACCTGCTACAGTAGTGAACTAGCAAACATTGAGGGCATTTAAAAGTTTATTGGATAAACATATGGATGATAATGGCATAGTGTAGGTTAGATGGCTTTTGTTTCGGTGAAACATCGTGGGCCGAAGGGCCTGTACTGCGCTGTATTGTTCTATATTCTATGTTCTATAAACCCACCTTCAGCATCTCCACTCACCTTCCAATAACACAACCTGCAGAAACCCATCCTCAGCATCTCCACTAACGTTCCAATAACACAACCTGCAGAAACGCATCCTCAGCATCTTCACTAATATCACAATAACACAACCTGCAGAAACCCATCCACAGCATCTCCACGAACCTTCCAATAACACAACCTACAGAAACCCATCCTCAGGATCTCCACTCACCTCCTAATAACACAACCTGCAGAAACACATCCTCAGCATCTCCACTCACCCCCAATAACACAACCTGCAGAAACCCAGCCTCAGCATCTCCATCTTCTTCCAATAACATAACCTGCAGAAACCCATCCTCAGCATCTTCACTCACCTTCCAATAACACAACCTGCAGAAACCCATCCTGAGCATCTTCACTCACCTCCCAATAACACAACCTGCAGAAACCCATCCTCAGCACCTTCACTAACCTTCCAATAACACAACCTGCAGAAACACATCCTCAGCATCTCCACTCACATCCCAATAACACAACCTGCAGAAACCCAGCCTCAGCATCTCCATCTTCTTCCAATAACAAAACCTGCAGAAACCCATCCTCAGCATCTTCACTCACCTCCCAATAACACAACCTGCAGAAACCAATTCTCAGCATTTCCACTCATCTCCCAATAACACAACCTGCAGAAACCCATCCTCAGCATATTCACAAATCTTCCAATAACACAACCTGCAGAACCCCATCCTTAGCATCTTCACTCAGCTCCCAATAACACAACCTGCAGAAACCCATCCTCAGCATCTCCAATCACCTCCCAATAACACAACCTGCAGAAATCCATCCTAGGCATCTCCACTCACCTTCCAATAACACAACCTGCAGAAACCCATCCTCAGCATCTTCTCTCACCTTCCAATAACACAACCTGCAGAAACCCGTCCTCATTATCTCCACCTGCAGAAGCCCATCCTCAGCATCTCGACTCACCATCTAATAACAAAACCTGCAGAAACCCATCCTCAGCATCTTCACTCACCTCCCAATAACACAACCTGCAGAAACCCATCCTCAGCATCTCCACTCACCTCCCAATAACACAACCTGCAGAAACCCATTCTCAGCATCTTCCCTAACCTCCCAATAACAATACCTGCAGAAACACATCCTCAGCATCTCCACTCACCTTCCAATAACCAAACCTGCAGAAACCTATCCTCAGCATCTCCACTCACCTTCGAATAACACAACCTGCAGAAATCCATCCTCAGCATTTCCACTCACCTCCCAATAACACAACCTGCAGAAAGCCATCCTCAGCATCTCCACTCACCTCCCAATAACACAACCTGCAGAAACCCATTCTCAGCATCTTCCCTAACCTCCCAAAAACACTACCTGCAGAAACACATCCTCAGCATCTCCACTCACCTTCCAATAACCAAACCTGCAGAAACCTATCCTCAGCATCTCCACTCACCTTCGAATAACACAACCTGCAGAAACCCATCCTCAGCATCTTCACTAATATCCCAATAACACAACCTGCAGAAACCCATCCACAGCATCTCCACTCAGCTTCCAATAACACAACCTGCAGAAACCCATTCTCAGAATCTCCACTCACCTCCCAATAACACAACCTGCAGAAACCCATCCACAGCATCTCCACTCACCTTCCAATAACACAACCTGCAGAAACCCATCCTCAGCATCTTCACTCACCTTCCAATAACACAACCTGCAGAAACCCATCCTCAGCATCTCCACTCACCTCCTACTAACACAACCTGCAGAAACCCATCCTCCGCATCTCCACTCACCCCCCAATAACACAACCTGCAGAAACCCATCCTCAGCATCTCCACTCACCTTACAAGAATACAACCTGCAGAACCCCATCCTCAGCATCTTCACTCACCTTCCAATAACATAACCTGTAGAAACCCATCCTCGGCATCTTCACTCACCTTCCAATACACAACCTGCAGAAACCCATCCCCAGCATCTCCACTCACCTTCCCATAACACAACCTGCAGAAAGCCATCCTCAGCATCTCCACTCACCTCCCAATAACACAACCTGCAGAAACCCATTCTCAGCATCTTCCCTAACCTCCCAATAACACTACCTGCAGAAACACATCCTCAGCATCTCCACTCACCTTCCAATAACCAAACCTGCAGAAACCTATCCTCAGCATCTCCACTCACCTTCGAATAACACAACCTGCAGAAACCTATCCTCAGCATCTTCACTAATATCCCAATAACACAACCTGCAGAAACCCATCCACAGCATCTCCACTCAGCTTCCAATAACACAACCTGCAGAAACCCATTCTCAGAATCTCCACTCACCTTCCAATAACACAACCTGCAGAAACACATCCTCAGCATCTTCGCTCACCTTCCAATAACACAACCTGCAGAAACCCATCCTCAGCATCTCCACTCACCTCCTACTAACACAACCTGCAGAAACCCATCCTCCGTATCTCCACTCACCCCCCAATAACACAACCTGCAGAAACCCATCCTCAGCATCTCCAGCTTCTTCCAATAACATAACCTGCAGAACCCCATCCTCAGCATCTTCACTCACCTTCCAATAACATAACCTGCAGAAACCCATCCTCAGCATCTTCATTCACCTTCCAATAACACAACCTGCAGAAACCTATCCTCAGCATCTTCACTCACCTTCCAATAACACAACCTGCAGAAACCCATCCTCATTATCTCCACCTGCAGAAGCCCATCCTCAGCATCTCCACTCACCTCCTAATAACACAACCTGCAGAAACCCATCCTCAGCATCTCCACTCACCTTCCAATAACACAACCTGCAGAAACCCAGCCTCAGCATCTCCATCTTCTTCCAATAACACAACCTGCAGAAACCCATCCTCAGCATCTCCACTCACCCCCCAATAACACAACCTGCAGAAACCCAGCCTCAGCATCTCCATCTTCTTCCAATAACACAACCTGCAGAAACCCATCCTCAGCATCTCCACTCACCTTACAATAACACAACCTGCAGAAACCCATTCTCCGCATCTCCACTCACCCCCGAATAACACAACCTGCAGAAACCCAGCCTCAGCATCTCCATCTTCTTCCAATAACACAACCTGCAGAAACCCATCCTCAGCATCTCCATCTTCTTCCAATAATACAACCTGCAGAAACCCATCCTCAGCATCTTCACTCACCTCCCAATAACACAACCTGCAGAAACCCATCCTCAGCATCTTCACTCACCTCCCAATAACACAACCTGCAGAAACCCATCCTCAGCATTTCCACTCACCTTCCAATAATACAACCTGCAGAAACCCATCCTCAGCATCTTCACTCACCTCCCAATAACACAACCAGCAGAAACCCATCCTCAGCATCTTCACTCACCTCCCAATAACACAACCTGCAGAAACCCATCCTCAGCATTTCCACTCACCTTCCAATAATACAACCTGCAGAAACCCATCCTCAGCATCTTCACTCACCTCCCAATAACACAACCTGCAGAAACCCATCCTCAGCATCTTCACTCACCTCCCAATAACACAACCTGCTGAACCCATCCTCAGCATCTCCACTCACCTCCCAATAACACAACCTGCAGAAACCCATCCTTAGCATCTTCACTCAGCTCCCAATAACACAACCTGCAGAAACCCATTCTCAGCATCTTCACTCACCTTCCAATAACACAAACTGCAGAAACCCATCCTTAGCATCTTCACTCAGCTCCCAATAACACAACCTGCAGAAACCCATTCTCAGCGTCTTCGCTCACCTCCTAATAACACAACCTGCAGAAACCCATCCTCAGCATCTTCACTCACCTTCCAATAACACAACCTGCAGAAACCCATCCTCAGCATCTCCACTCACCTCCTAATCACACAACCTGCAGAAACCCATCCTCAGCATCTGCACTCACCTTCCAATAACACAACCTGCAGAAACCCATCCTCAGCATCTCCACTAACCTCCCAATAACACAAACTGCAGAAACCCATCCTCAGCCTCTTCACTCACCTCCCAATAACACAACCTGCAGAAACCCATCCTCAGCATCTTCACTCACCTCACAATAACACAACCTGCAGAATCCCATCCTCAGCATCTCCACTCACGTCCCAGTAACACAACCTGCAGAAACCCATCCTCAGCATCTCCACTCACCTCCCAATAACACAACCTGCAGAAACCCATTCTCAGCATCTTCCCTAACCTCCCAATAACACAACCTGCAGATACGCATTCTCAGCATTTCCACTCATCTCTCAGTAACACAACCTGCAGAAATCCATCCTCAGCATCTTCCCTAACCGCCCAATAACACAACCTGCAGAATCCCATCCTCAGCATCTCCACTCACCTCCCAGTAACACAACCTGCAGAAATCCATCCTCAGCATCTCCACTCACCTCCCAATAACACAACCTGCTGAAACCCATCATCAGCATCTTCACTCACCTTCCAATAACATAACCTGCAGAAACCCATCCTCAGCATCTTCATTCACCTTCCAATAACACAACCTGCAGAAACCTATCCTCAGCATCTTCACTCACCTTCCAATAACACAACCTGCAGAAACCCATCCTCATTATCTCCACCTGCAGAAGCCCATCCTCAGCATCTCCACTCACCTCCTAATAACACAACCTGCAGAAACCCATCCTCAGCATCTCCACTTACCTTCCAATAACACAACCTGCAGAAACCCAGCCTCAGCATCTCCATCTTCTTCCAATAACACAACTTGCAGAAACCCATCCTCAGCATCTCCACTCACCCCCCAATAACACAACCTGCAGAAACCCAGCCTCAGCATCTCCATCTTCTTCCAATAACACAACCTGCAGAAACCCATCCTCAGCAACTCCACTCACCTTACAATAACACAACCTGCAGAAACCCATTCTCCGCATCTCCACTCACCCCCGAATAACACAACCTGCAGAAACCCAGCCTCAGCATCTCCATCTTCTTCCAATAACACAACCTGCAGAAACCCATCCTCAGCATCTCCATCTTCTTCCAATAATACAACCTGCAGAAACCCATCCTCAGCATCTTAACTCACCTCCCAATAACACAACCTGCAGAAACCCATCCTCAGCATCTTCACTCACCTCCCAATAACACAACCTGCAGAAACCCATCCTCAGCATTTCCACTCACCTTCCAATAATACAACCTGCAGAAACCCATCCTCAGCATCTTCACTCACCTCCCAATAACACAACCAGCAGAAACCCATCCTCAGCATCTTCACTCACCTTCCAATAACACAACCTGCAGAAACCCATCCTCAGCATCTTCACACACCTCCCAATAACACAACCTGCAGAAACCCATCCTCAGCATCTTCACTCACCTCCCAATAACACAACCTGCAGAAACCCATCCTCAGCATCTTCACTCACCTCCCAATAACACAACCTGCAGAAACCCATCCTCAGCATTTCCACTCACCTTCCAATAATACAACCTGCAGAAACCCATCCTCAGCATCTTCACTCACCTCCCAATAACACAACCTGCAGAAACCCATCCTCAGCATCTTCACTCACCTCCCAATAACACAACCTGCTGAACCCATCCTCAGCATCTCCACTCACCTCCCAATAACACAACCTGCAGAAACCCATCCTTAGCATCTTCACTCAGCTCCCAATAACACAACCTGCAGAAACCCATTCTCAGCATCTTCACTCACCTTCCAATAACACAAACTGCAGAAACCCGGCCTTAGCATCTTCACTCAGCTCCCAATAACACAACCTGCAGAAACCCATTCTCAGCGTCTTCGCTCACCTCCTAATAACACAACCTGCAGAAACCCATCCTCAGCATCTTCACTCACCTTCCAATAACACAACCTGCAGAAAACCATCCTCAGCATCTCTACTCACCTCCTAATCACACAACCTGCAGAAACCCATCCTCAGCATCTGCACTCACCTTCCAATAACACAACCTGCAGAATCCCATCCTCAGCATCTCCACTCACGTCCCAGTAACACAACCTGCAGAAACCCATCCTCAGCATCTCCACACCTCCCAATAACACAACCTGCAGAAACCCATTCTCAGCATCTTCCCTAACCTCCCAATAACACAACCTGCAGATACGCATTCTCAGCATTTCCACTCATCTCTCAATAACACAACCTGCAGAAATCCATCCTCAGCATCTTCCCTAACCGCCCAATAACACAACCTGCAGAATCCCATCCTCAGCATCTCCACTCACCTCCCAGTAACACAACCTGCAGAAATCCATCCTCAGCATCTCCACTCACCTCCCAATAACACAACCTGCTGAAACCCATCATCAGCATCTACACTCACCTCCCAATAACAGAACCTGCAGAGACCCATTCTCAGCATCTTCACAAATCTTCCAATAACACAACCTGCAGAACCCCATCCTCCGCATCTCCACTATCCTGACAATAACTCAATCTGCAGAAACCGATCCTCAGCATCTTCACTGATCTTCCAATAACACAACCTGCAGAAATCCATCCTCAGCATCTTCCCTTACGTCCCAAGAACACAACCTGCAGAAATCCATCCTCAGCATCTTCACTAACCTCCCAATAACACAACCTGCAGAAACCCATCCTCAGCATCTACACTCACCCCCCAATAACACAACCTGCAGAAACCCATCATCAGCATCTTCACTAACATCCCAATAACACAAACTGCACAACCCATCCTCAGCATCTCCACTCATCTCCCAATTACACAACCTGCTGACACACATCCCCAGCATCTCCACTCAGCTGCCAATAGCACTACCGGCAGAAACCTATTCTCAGACTCTCCACTGACCTCCCAATAACAGAACCTGCAGAAACCCATCCTCAGCATCTTCACTCACCTTCCAATAACACAACCTGCAGAAACCCATCCTCAGCATCTTCACTCACCTTCCAATAACACAACCTTCAGAAACCCATCCTCAGCATCTCCACTCACCTCCCAATAACACAACCTGCAGAAACCCATCCTCAGCATCTTCACTCACCTTCCAATAATACAACCTGCAGAAACCCATCCTCAGCATCTTCACTCACCTTCCAATAACACAACCTGCAGAAACCCATCCTCAGCATCTCCACGCACCTCCTAATAACACAACCTGCAGAAACCCATCCTCAGCATCTCCACTCACCTCCCAATAACACAACCTGCAGAAACCCATCCTCAGCATCTCCACTCACCTCCCAATAACACAACCTGCAGAAACCCATTCTCAGCATTTACACTCACCTTCCAATAACACAAATTGCAGAAACCAATCCGCAGCATCTCCACTCACCTTCCAATAACACAACCTGTAGAAACCCATCCTCAGCATCTCCTCTATCCTCCCTATAACACAACCTGCAGAAACCCATCCTCAGCAACTCCACTCTCCTCCCAATAACATAACCTGCAGAAACCCATCCTCAGCATCTTCACTCACCTCACAATAACACAACCTGCAGAAACCCATCCTCAGCATCTCCACTCACCTCCCAATAACACTACCTGCAGAAACCCATGCTCAGCATCTCCACTCACCTCCCAATAACACAACCTGCAGAAACCCATCCTCAGCATCTTCACTCACCTCCCAATAACACAAGCTGCAGAAACACATTCTCAGCATCTCCACTCTACTCCCATTAACACAACCTGCAGAAACCCATCCTCAGCATCTCCACTCATCTCCCAATTACACAACCTGCAGAAACACATTCTCAGCATCTCCACTCACCGTCCAATAACACAACCTGCAGAAACCCATCCTCAGCATCTTCACTCACCTTCCAATAACACAACCTGCAGAAACCCATCCTCAGCATCTCCACTCACCTCCCAATAACACAACCTGCAGAAAACCATCCTCAGCATCTCCATCTCCTTCCAATAACACAAACTGCAGAAGCCCATCCTCAGCATCTCCACTCACCTCCCAATAACACATTCTGCAGAAACACATCCTCAGCAACTCCACTCACCTCCCAATAACACAACCTGCAGAAACCCATCCTCAGCATCTCCACTCACCTCCCAATAACACAACCTGCAGAAACCCATCCTCAGCATCTCCACTCACCTCCCAATAACACATCCTGCAGAAACACATCCTCAGCATCTCCACTCACCTCCCAATAACACAACCTGCAGAAACCCATCCTCAGCATCTCCACTCACCTCCCCATAACACATCCTGCAGAAACACATCCTCAACATCTCCACTCACCTCCCAATTACACAACCTGCAGAAACCCATTCTCAGCATCTCCACTCACCTCCCAATAACACAAACTGCAGGAACCAATCCGCAGCATCTCCACTCACCTCCCAATAACACAACCTGCAGAAACCCATCCTCAGCATCTCCACTCACCTTGCAATAACACAACCTGCAGAAACCCATCCTCAGCATCTTCACTAACCTTCCAATAACACAACCTGCAGAAACCCATCCTCAGCATCTCCAATCACCTCCCAATAACACAACCTGCAGAAATCCATCCTCAGCATCTCCACTCGCCTTCCAATAACACAACCTGCAGAAACCCATCCTCAGCATCTCCACTCACCTTCCAGTAACACAACCTGTAGAATTCCATCCTCAGCATCTCCACTCACCGTCCAATAACACAACCTGCTGAAACCCATCCTCAGCGTCTTCACTCACCTCCCAATAACACAACCTGCAGAAACCCATCCTCAGCATCTTCACTCACCTCCCAATAACACAACCTGCAGAAACCCATCCTCAGCATCTTCACTCACCTCCCAATAACACAACCTGCAGAAACCCATCCTCAGCATTTCCACTCACCTTCCAATAATACAACCTGCAGAAACCCATCCTCAGCATCTTCACTCACCTCCCAATAACACAACCTGCAGAAACCCATCCTCAGCATCTTCACTCACCTCCCAATAACACAACCTGCTGAACCCATCCTCAGCATCTCCACTCACCTCCCAATAACACAACCTGCAGAAACCCATCCTTAGCATCTTCACTCAGCTCCCAATAACACAACCTGCAGAAACCCATTCTCAGCATCTTCACTCACCTTCCAATAACACAAACTGCAGAAACCCATCCTTAGCATCTTCACTCAGCTCCCAATAACACAACCTGCAGAAACCCATTCTCAGCGTCTTCGCTCACCTCCTAATAACACAACCTGCAGAAACCCATCCTCAGCATCTTCACTCACCTTCCAATAACACAACCTGCAGAAAACCATCCTCAGCATCTCTACTCACCTCCTAATCACACAACCTGCAGAAACCCATCCTCAGCATCTGCACTCACCTTCCAATAACACAACCTGCAGAATCCCATCCTCAGCATCTCCACTCACGTCCCAGTAACACAACCTGCAGAAACCCATCCTCAGCATCTCCACACCTCCCAATAACACAACCTGCAGAAACCCATTCTCAGCATCTTCCCTAACCTCCCAATAACACAACCTGCAGATACGCATTCTCAGCATTTCCACTCATCTCTCAATAACACAACCTGCAGAAATCCATCCTCAGCATCTTCCCTAACCGCCCAATAACACAACCTGCAGAATCCCATCCTCAGCATCTCCACTCACCTCCCAGTAACACAACCTGCAGAAATCCATCCTCAGCATCTCCACTCACCTCCCAATAACACAACCTGCTGAAACCCATCATCAGCATCTACACTCACCTCCCAATAACAGAACCTGCAGAGACCCATTCTCAGCATCTTCACAAATCTTCCAATAACACAACCTGCAGAACCCCATTCTCCGCATCTCCACTATCCTGACAATAACTCAATCTGCAGAAACCGATCCTCAGCATCTTCACTGATCTTCCAATAACACAACCTGCAGAAATCCATCCTCAGCATCTTCCCTTACGTCCCAAGAACACAACCTGCAGAAATCCATCCTCAGCATCTTCACTAACCTCCCAATAACACAACCTGCAGAAACCCATCCTCAGCATCTACACTCACCCCCCAATAACACAACCTGCAGAAACCCATCCTCAGCATCTTCACTAACATCCCAATAACACAAACTGCAGAACCCATCCTCAGCATCTCCACTCATCTCCCAATTACACAACCTGCTGACACACATCCCCAGCATCTCCACTCAGCTGCCAATAGCACTACCGGCAGAAACCTATTCTCAGACTCTCCACTGACCTCCCAATAACAGAACCTGCAGAAACCCATCCTCAGCATCTTCACTCACCTTCCAATAACACAACCTGCAGAAACCCATCCTCAGCATCTTCACTCACCTTCCAATAACACAACCTTCAGAAACCCATCCTCAGCATCTCCACTCACCTCCCAATAACACAACCTGCAGAAACCCATCCTCAGCATCTTCACTCACCTTCCAATAATACAACCTGCAGAAACCCATCCTCAGCATCTTCACTCACCTTCCAATAACACAACCTGCAGAAACCCATCCTCAGCATCTCCACGCACCTCCTAATAACACAACCTGCAGAAACCCATCCTCAGCATCTCCACTCACCTCCCAATAACACAACCTGCAGAAACCCATCCTCAGCATCTCCACTCACCTCCCAATAACACAACCTGCAGAAACCCATTCTCAGCATTTACACTCACCTCCCAATAACACAACCTGCAGTAACCCATCCTCAGCAACTCCACTCACCTCCCAATATCACAACCTGCAGAAACCCATCCTCAGCATCTTCCCTAACCTTCCAATAACACAACCTGCAGAAACCCATTCTCAGCATTTTCACTCACCTCCCAATAACACAACCTGCAGTAACCAATTCTCAGCATTTCCACTCATCTTCCAATAACACAACCAGAAGAAACCCGTCCTCAGCATCTCCACTCACCTCCCAATATCACAACTTGCAGAAACCCATCGTCAGCATCTCCACTCACCTCCCAATAACACAACCTGCAGAAACCCATTCTCAGCATCTTCACTCACCTCCCAATAACAGAACCTGCAGAAACCCATTCTCAGCATCTTCACTCACCTTCCAATAACACAAATTGCAGAAACCAATCCGCAGCATCTCCACTCACCTTCCAATAACACAACCTGTAGAAACCCATCCTCAGCATCTCCTCTATCCTCCCTATAACACAACCTGCAGAAACCCATCCTCAGCAACTCCACTCTCCTCCCAATAACATAACCTGCAGAAACCCATCCTCAGCATCTTCACCCACCTCACAATAACACAACCTGCAGAAACCCATCCTCAGCATCTCCACTCACCTCCCAATAACACTACCTGCAGAAACCCATGCTCAGCATCTCCACTCACCTCCCAATAACACAACCTGCAGAAACCCATCCTCAGCATCTTCACTCACCTCCCAATAACACAAGCTGCAGAAACACATTCTCAGCATCTCCACTCTACTCCCATTAACACAACCTGCAGAAACCCATCCTCAGCATCTCCACTCATCTCCCAATTACACAACCTGCAGAAACAGATTCTCAGCATCTCCACTCACCGTCCAATAACACAACCTGCAGAAACCCATCCTCAGCATCTTCACTCACCTTCCAATAACACAACCTGCAGAAACCCATCCTCAGCATCTCCACTCACCTCCCAATAACACAACCTGCAGAAAACCATCCTCAGCATCTCCATCTCCTTCCAATAACACAAACTGCAGAAGCCCATCCTCAGCATCTCCACTCACCTCCCAATAACACATTCTGCAGAAACACATCCTCAGCAACTCCACTCACCTCCCAATAACACAACCTGCAGAAACCCATCCTCAGCATCTCCACTCACCTCCCAATAACACAACCTGCAGAAACCCATCCTCAGCATCTCCACTCACCTCCCAATAACACATCCTGCAGAAACACATCCTCAGCATCTCCACTCACCTCCCAATAACACAACCTGCAGAAACCCATCCTCAGCATCTCCACTCACCTCCCCATAACACATCCTGCAGAAACACATCCTCAACATCTCCACTCACCTCCCAATTACACAACCTGCAGAAACCCATTCTCAGCATCTCCACTCACCTCCCAATAACACAAACTGCAGGAACCAATCCGCAGCATCTCCACTCACCTCCCAATAACACAACCTGCAGAAACCCATCCTCAGCATCTCCACTCACCTTGCAATAACACAACCTGCAGAAACCCATCCTCAGCATCTTCACTAACCTTCCAATAACACAACCTGCAGAAACCCATCCTCAGCATCTCCAATCACCTCCCAATAACACAACCTGCAGAAATCCATCCTCAGCGTCTCCACTCGCCTTCCAATAACACAACCTGCAGAAACCCATCCTCAGCATCTCCACTCACCTTCCAGTAACACAACCTGTAGAATTCCATCCTCAGCATCTCCACTCACCGTCCAATAACACAACCTGCTGAAACCCATCCTCAGCGTCTTCACTCACCTCCCAATAACACAACCTGCAGAAACCCATCCTCAGCATTTCCACTCACCTCCCAATAACACAACCTGCAGAAACCCATCCTCAGCATCTTCACTCACCTCCCAATAACACAAGCTGCAGAAACACATTCTCAGCATCTCCACTCTACTCCCAATAACACAACCTGCAGAAACCCTTCCTCAGCATCTCCACTCATCTCCCAATTACACAACCTGCAGAAACACATTCTCAGCATCTCCACTCACCGTCCAATAACACAACCTGCAGAAACCCATCCTCAGCATCTTCACTCACCTTCCAATAACACAACCTGCAGAAACCCATCCTCAGCATCTCCACTCACCTCCCAATAACACAACCTGCAGAAAACCATCCTCAGCATCTCCATCTCCTTCCAATAACACAAACTGCAGAAACCCATCCTCAGCATCTCCACTCATCTCTCAATAACACATTCTGCAGAAACACATCCTCAGCAACTCCACTCACCTCCCAATAACACAACCTGCAGAAACCCATCCTCAGCATCTCCACTCACCTCCCAATAACACAACCTGCAGAAACCCATCCTCAGCATCTCCACTCACCTCCCAATAACACATCCTGCCGAAACACATCCTCAGCATCTCCACTCACCTCCCAATAACACAACCTGCAGAAACCCATCCTCAGCATCTCCACTCACCTCCCCATAACACATCCTGCAGAAACACATCCTCAACATCTCCACTCACCTCCCAATTACACAACCTGCAGAAACCCATCCTCAGCATCTCCACTCACCTCCCAATAACACAACCTGCAGAAACCCATCCTCAGCATCTTCACTCACCTTCCAATAATACAACCTGCAGAAACCCATCCTCAGCATCTTCACTCACCTTCCAATAACACAACCTGCAGAAACCCATCCTCAGCATCTCCACGCACCTCCTAATAACACAACCTGCAGAAACCCATCCTCAGCATCTCCACTCACCTCCCAATAACACAACCTGCAGAAACCCATCCTCAGCATCTCCACTCACCTCCCAATAACACAACCTGCAGAAACCCATTATCAGCATTTCCACTCACCTCCCAATAACACAACCTGCAGTAACCCATCCTCAGCAACTCCACTCACCTCCCAATATCACAACCTGCAGAAACCCATCCTCAGCATCTTCCCTAACCTTCCAATAACACAACCTGCAGAAACCCATTCTCAGCATTTTCACTCACCTCCCAATAACACAACCTGCAGTAACCAATTCTCAGCATTTCCACTCATCTTCCAATAACACAACCAGAAGAAACCCGTCCTCAGCATCTCCACTCACCTCCCAATATCACAACTTGCAGAAACCCATCGTCAGCATCTCCACTCACCTCCCAATAACACAACCTGCAGAAACCCATTCTCAGCATCTTCACACACCTCCCAATAACACAACCTGCAGAAACCCATTCTCAGCATCTTCACTCACCTTCCAATAACACAAATTGCAGAAACCAATCCGCAGCATCTCCACTCACCTTCCAATAACACAACCTGTAGAAACCCATCCTCAGCATCTCCTCTATCCTCCCTATAACACAACCTGCAGAAACCCATCCTCAGCAACTCCACTCTCCTCCCAATAACATAACCTGCAGAAACCCATCCTCAGCATCTTCACTCACCTCACAATAACACAACCTGCAGAAACGCATCCTCAGCATCTCCACTCACCTCCCAATAACACTACCTGCAGAAACCCATGCTCAGCATCTCCACTCACCTCCCAATAACACAACCTGCAGAAACCCATCCTCAGCATCTTCACTCACCTCCCAATAACACAAGCTGCAGAAACACATTCTCAGCATCTCCACTCTACTCCCAATAACACAACCTGCAGAAACCCATCCTCAGCATCTCCACTCATCTCCCAATTACACAACCTGCAGAAACACATTCTCAGCATCTCCACTCACCGTCCAATAACACAACCTGCAGAAACCCATCCTCAGCATCTTCACTCACCTTCCAATAACACAACCTGCAGAAACCCATCCTCAGCATCTCCACTCACCTCCCAATAACACAACCTGCAGAAAACCATCCTCAGCATCTCCATCTCCTTCCAATAACACAAACTGCAGAAGCCCATCCTCAGCATCTCCACTCACCTCCCAATAACACATTCTGCAGAAACACATCCTCAGCAACTCCACTCACCTCCCAATAACACAACCTGCAGAAACCCATCCTCAGCATCTCCACTCACCTCCCAATAACACAACCTGCAGAAACCCATCCTCAGCATCTCCACTCACCTCCCAATAACACATCCTGCAGAAACACATCCTCAGCATCTCCACTCACCTCCCAATAACACAACCTGCAGAAACCCATCCTCAGCATCTCCACTCACCTCCCCATAACACATCCTGCAGAAACACATCCTCAACATCTCCACTCACCTCCCAATTACACAACCTGCAAAAACCCATTCTCAGCATCTCCACTCACCTCCCAATAACACAAACTGCAGGAACCAATCCGCAGCATCTCCACTCACCTCCCAATAACACAACCTGCAGAAACCCATCCTCAGCATCTCCACTCACCTTGCAATAACACAACCTGCAGAAACCCATCCTCAGCATCTTCACTAACCTTCCAATAACACAACGTGCAGAAACCCATCCTCAGCATCTCCAATCACCTCCCAATAACACAACCTGCAGAAATCCATCCTCAGCATCTCCACTCGCCTTCCAATAACACAACCTGCAGAAACCCATCCTCAGCATCTCCACTCACCTTCCAGTAACACAACCTGTAGAATTCCATCCTCAGCATCTCCACTCACCGTCCAATAACACAACCTGCTGAAACCCATCCTCAGCGTCTTCACTTAGCTCCCAATAACACAACCTGCAGAAACCCATCCTCAGCATTTCCACTCACCTCCCAATAACACAACCTGCAGAAACCCATCCTCAGCATCTTCACTCACCTCCCAATAACACAAGCTGCAGAAACACATTCTCAGCATCTGCACTCTACTCCCAATAACACAACCTGCAGAAACCCATCCTCAGCATCTCCACTCATCTCCCAATTACACAACCTGCAGAAACACATTCTCAGCATCTCCACTCACCGTCCAATAACACAACCTGCAGAAACCCATCCTCAGCATCTTCACTCACCTTCCAATAACACAACCTGCAGAAACCCATCCTCAGCATCTCCACTCACCTCCCAATAACACAACCTGCAGAAAACCATCCTCAGCATCTCCATCTCCTTCCAATAACACAAACTGCAGAAGCCCATCCTCAGCATCTCCACTCACCTCCCAATAACACATTCTGCAGAAACACATCCTCAGCAACTCCACTCACCTCCCAATAACACAACCTGCAGAAACCCATCCTCAGCATCTCCACTCACCTCCCAATAACACAACCTGCAGAAACCCATCCTCAGCATCTCCACTCACCTCCCAATAACACATCCTGCAGAAACACATCCTCAGCATCTCCACTCACCTCCCAATAACACAACCTGCAGAAACCCATCCTCAGCATCTCCACTCACCTCCCCATAACACATCCTGCAGAAACACATCCTCAACATCTCCACTCACCTCCCAATTACACAACCTGCAGAAACCCATTCTCAGCATCTCCACTCACCTCACAATAACACAAACTGCAGGAACCAATCCGCAGCATCTCCACTCACCTCCCAATAACACAACCTGCAGAAACCCATCCTCAGCATCTCCACTCACCTTGCAATAACACAACCTGCAGAAACCCATCCTCAGCATCTTCACTAACCTTCCAATAACACAACCTGCAGAAACCCATCCTCAGCATCTCCAATCACCTCCCAATAACACAACCTGCAGAAATCCATCCTTAGCATCTCCACTCGCCTTCCAATAACACAACCTGCAGAAACCCATCCTCAGCATCTCCACTCACCTTCCAGTAACACAACCTGTAGAATTCCATCCTCAGCATCTCCACTCACCGTCCAATAACACAACCTGCTGAAACCCATCCTCAGCGTCTTCACTCACCTCCCAATAACACAACCTGCAGAAACCCATCCTCAGCATTTCCACTCACCTCCCAATAACACAACCTGCAGAAACCCATCCTCAGCATCTCCACTCACCTCCCAATAACACAACCTGCAGAAACCCATCCTCAGCATCTCCACTCACCTTCCAATAACACAACCTGCAGAAACCCAACCCCAGCATCTTCACTCACCTCCCAATAACACAACCTGCAGAAACCCATCCTCAGCATCTCCAATCACCTCCCAATAACACAACCTGCAGAAACCCATCCTCAGCATCTCCACTCACCTCCCAAGAACACAACCTGCAGAAACCCATCCTCAGCATCGTCACTCACCTCCCAATAACACAATCTGCAGAAACCCATCCTCAGCATAATCACTAACCTTCCAATAATACAACCTGTAGAAACCCATCCTCAGCATCTTCACTCACCTCCCAATAAAACAACCTGCAGAAACCCATCCACAGCATCTTCACTCACCTCCCAATAACAAAACCTGCAGAAACCCATCCTCAGCATCTTCACTACCCTTCCAATAACACAACCTGCAGAAACCCATCCTCAGCATCTCCACTCAACTCCCATTAGCAGAACCTGCAGAACCACATCCCCAGCATCTTCACTGACCTTCCAATAACACAATCTGCTGAAAACCATCCTCAGCATCTTCCCCAACCTTCCAACAACACAACCTGCAGAAACCAACCTCAGCATCTCCACTCATCTCCCAATAACACAACCTGCAGAAACCCATCCTCAGCATCTTCACTCACCTTCCAATAACACAACCTGCAGAAACCCATCCTCAGCATCTCCACTCACCTCCCAATAACACAATCTGCATAAACTCATCCTCAGCATCTCCACTCACCTCCCAATAACACAACCTGCAGAACCCCATCCTCAGCATCTTCCCTAACCTTCCAATAACACAACCTGCAGAAACGCATCCTCAGCATCTTCACTCACCTTCCAATAACACAACCTGCAGAAACCCATCCTCAGCATCTCCACTCACCTCCCAATAACACAAACTGCAGAAACTCATCAGCAGCATCTCCACTCACCTCCCAATAACACAACCTGCAGAAACCCATCCTCAGCATCTTCACTCACCTCCCAATAACACAACCTGAAGAAACCCATCTTAAGCATCTTCACTAACCTCCCAATACCACAACCTGCAGAAACCCATCCTCAGCATCTCCACTCACCTTCCAATAACACAACCTGCAGAAACCCATCCTCAGCATCTCCAATCACCTCCCAGTAACACAACCTGCAGAAATCCATCCTCAGCATCTCCACTCACCTTCCAATAACACAACCTGCAGAAACCCATCCTCAGCATCTTCACTCACCTTCCAATAACACAACCTGCAGAAACCCATTCTCAGCATCTTCACTCACCTTCCAATAACACAACCTGCAGAAACCCATCCTCAGCACCTTCACTAACCTTGAAATAACACAATTTGCAGAAACCCATCCTCAGCACCTCCACTCACCCCCCAATAACACAAACTGAAGAAACCCATCCTTAGCATCTCCACTCACCTTCCAGTAACACAACCTGTAGAATTCCATCCTCAGTATCTCCACTCACCGTCCAATAACACAACCTGCTGAAACCCATCCTCAGCGTCTTCACTCACCTCCCAATAACACAACCTGCAGAAACTCATCCTCAGCATTTCCACTCACCTCCCAATAACACAACCTGCAGAAACCCATCCTCAGCATCTCCACTCACCTTCGAATAACACAACCTGCAGAAACCCATCCTCAGCATCTCCACTCACCTCCCAAGAACACAACCTGCAGAAACCCACCCTCAGCATCGTCACTCACCTCCCAATAACACAATCTGCAGAAACCCATCCTCAGCATCTCCACTCACCCCCAATAACACAACCTGAAGAAACCCATCCATAGCATCTCCACTCACCTCCCAATAACCCAACCTGCAGAAACCCATCCTGAGCATCTCCACTCACCTTCCAATAACACAACCTGTAGAAACCCATCCTCAGCATCTCCACTCACCGTCCAATAGCACAACCTGCAGAAACCCATTCTCCAGCATTTTCACTCACCTTCCAATAACACAACCTGTAGAAACCCATCCTCAGCATCTTCACTAACCTTCCAATAACACAACCTGTAGAAACCCATCCTCAGCATCTTCACTCACCTCCCAATAACACAACCTGCAGAAAACCATCCTCAGCATCTTCACTCACCTCCCAATAACACAACCTGCAGAAACCAATC
Source organism: Scyliorhinus torazame (assembly GCF_047496885.1). NCBI lineage: Eukaryota > Metazoa > Chordata > Chondrichthyes > Carcharhiniformes > Scyliorhinidae > Scyliorhinus > Scyliorhinus torazame. The sequence goes on along the minus strand of NW_027308007.1, from coordinate 52,664 downwards.
CTGAGCATCTTCACTACCCTTCCAATAATGCAACCTGCAGAAACCCATCCTCAGCATCTCCACTCAACTCCCAATAGCAGAACCTGCAGAAACACATCCTCAGCATCTTCACTAACCTTCCAATAACACAACCTGCTGAAAACCATCCTCAGCATCTTCCCCAACCTTCCAACAACACAACCTGCAGAAACCCATCCTCAGCATCTCCACTCACCTCCCAATAACACAACCTGCAGAAACCCATCCTCAGCATCTTCACTCACCTTCCAATAACACAACCTGCAGAAACCCATCCTCAGCATCTCCACTCACCTCCCAATAACACAATCTGCATAAACTCATCCTCAACATCTCCACTCACCTCCCAATAACACAACCTGCAGAACCCCATCCTCAGCATCTTCCCTAACCTTCCAATAACACAACCTGCAGAAACGCATCCTCAGCATCTCCACTCACCTCCCAATAACACAATCTGCATAAACCCATCCTCAGCATCTCCACTCACCTCCCAATAACACAACCTGCAGAACCCCATCCTCAGCATCTTCCCTAACCTTCCAATAATACAACCTGCAGAAACGCATCCTCAGCATCTTCACTCACCTCCCAATAACACAACCTGCAGAAACCCATCCTCAGCATCTGAACTCACCTCCCAATATCACAAACTGCAGAAACCCATCCTCAGCATCTTCACTCACCTTCCAATAACACAACCTGCATAAACCCATGCTCAGCATCTCCACTCACCTTCCATTAACACAACCTGCAGAACCCCATCCTCAGCATCTCCACTAACCTTCCAATAACACAACCTGCAGAAACCCATTGTCAGCATCTTCACTAACCTTCCAATAACACAACCTGCAGAACCCCATCCTCAGCATCTCCACTCACCTCCCAATAACACAACCTGCAGAAATCCATTCTCAGCCTCTTCACTCACCTCCCAATAACAGAATTGCAAAAGTAATGAAAAATAACGCATTTCCACATTCATTGAAAATGGACATGGGCTTGGTCTAATTTGATTGATTGAGACTGTGGAGAATTTCAATCACTGAATGAGAATTCAGATAGTGGGATTCTGCCAGACTGGGAACCAATCTACACCAGTGAGCACAGGGATGATAGGTGACTGGGATTGGGTGAGGGTTAGGTTAGTGAGATGCTCCCAGACTGGGATCCAATCTACAGCAATGAGCACAGGGATAATAGGGGACTGGGATTGGGTGTGGGTTAGGATATGGCAGCAGAGTTGGAGATGAGCTGCGCTTCATGAAGATTTGTATCAGAAATTGTGTGACAGAATATCATTGGATTAGTCGAGTGTGGATTTAACAAAGACACAGATGATGATTTATTCTGCAGCTGAGATGAAGCAGAGGTGGCGATGGCAAGTGAGCAGGATTGGGAATGGAGAGAGTGTCTGGCTATAATAACTTTACTGTCAAAGGGAGAGCAGGGATTGTGAACAGCCTCTGATATTAACCAGAGAGCGAGTGGAGCCACTGGATAGGGAATGACCTCAGTGAATGGAATCGATGTTGATATTTATAGCTAAAGGCACAGAGCTTCAAGGTAAGGAAGTGTTATTCCCACTATTCCAGATGTTGCTCAGACCGCACCTGGAGTATTGCACAGTCCTGGCCCCTGATTTGAGGAAAGATGTAGGGGCTTTAGAGGCAGTTCAGAGGAGGTTGACTCGAGTGACCGCAGAGATGAGGGCTTTGTCTTATCAAGAGAGTTGTTAAGAAGGAGTAGAGATCCAATTGTGATTTATAAGATGATAAAAGGTGTGGGTGAAGTGGAAGTGGAGCGGATGCTTCCTCTTGTGGGGCGTTCTGGAACGAGAGGTCAGAATCTCAGGATAACAGGCAGCAAATGTGAATCAGAGCTGAGGAGAAACTACTTCTCCCAATGGGATGTGAATCGTGGAATTCGCTATCCAGAGTGCGGGGCATGCTGGGACAGTGAGTACATTTAAGGAGCAGTTATATAGATTTTGAATTGGGAATGGGGTGAGAATTTTGGATAATGGGCAGGGCGGCGGCGTTAAGCCGAGGATGAGATCAGCCAAGACCGAATGACGGAGCAGACGCGAGGGGCCAAATAGCCTCATTCTGCTCCTGGACCTGAAAACTTACAAACTTCTGAACTGCAGAACGTGGATTCAATCTTTCCAAGATGCAAATGAAGAGAGCAATAATACACTTAAAGTGGTTTATACAATAAATAACTGGACAGGGAGACTTACCAGGGACACCGACAACAGCCAGGAGGGGATAGTACCCCGCTTGAATTATCATCAGTGCGCCGCAGATCCGCAATGGTAAATACTGGAGAGACACATAGTAAATACCATCTGATAAACCCCTGTCCATTGCTGTAACGTTGCTGTGGATAGTTCCCAGATTCTGATCCATTGCTGTAACGTTCCTGTGGGCAGTTCCCAGATTCTGATCCATTGCTGTAACGTTCCTGTGGGTAGTTCCCAGATTCTGATCCATTGCTGTAACGTTCCTGTGGATAGTTCCCAGATTCTGATCCATTGCTGTAACGTTCCTGTGGGCAGTTCCCAGATTCTGATCCATTGCTGTAACGTTCCTGTGGGTAGTTCCCAGACTCTGATCCATTGCTGTAACGTTCCTGTGGGCAGTTCCCAGATTCTGATCCCTCCTCTCGGTCTCTCTGGAGCCGCTGATCTCTGGCAGTGTTGGAATTGACGCTCCCGCTGACAGTTTGGGATAACACAATGAAAGGAATCGCTTATTAATACAGAGACAAACCCTCCAGTGACACGGTTAGATCCATAGAGACTGACATTAATCACAGTCACTAAACAAACAGGCTCAGTTAACCCCTTTCAATCCAATACTTTTTCTATCACAATGAAATAGAAGATTAGCCGGGTCTGGATTGGCTGTGTGACAGTGACTGAGGGATGGAGTGTGGAAATAGTGGACACACTGAACCTGATACTCAATCCTCATTGATATCTGAGTGGTTCCAGGGGACTGGGGCATTTTCACTGCCCCATCCTGTTTATAAAAGGAGAGAGAGGGATAGACCCTGGAGTGACAGAGCAGTCAGTATAATGTTAGTCACCAGGACATTTCTAGGGGTCAGACTGGGCAACAGGAATATTGCTCCTTCGCGAGGAAATGGTGTTATGTGACCAGAAACACGGCGATATTCGTGGGAAATCACATCGCATGTTGTTATTGCAGTTATATTTCAAAATAACTGGAGGATTAATGAGGGAACTGATATGAATTTATGTACTGGGACATATTGTGATCAAATGTCATTTATTAGAGTTGTTCTCGAGTCCCAAAGCCGTGGATTAAAGGGTCTGTGAGAGTGAGAAGGTGATATTGGCTAAGAAACAGAAAGCAGAGAGAAGCGGTGAATGATAGTTATTCAGACAGGAGGGGGGAGACACTGATGTTCACTCGGGGTCCACATGAGGACAATTGCTCTTCAAGATACAATTCACTGCGATAGGCTTCAATGGAAAGACTTTCAACATTCACAAATGACAGACACTCAGCAATGACACAGTGAGCAGGGTAGCAGCAATCTTCAGCAGCATGTTCCCAGATCTGTGAAAGGGAGGGTCACGGGGAAAGTAAATTTAAATCACTGTCGTGTGGGTGATGCATTAGGGAGGAGGGCAGAGAACAGGAAATATAAACTAAATGGAACAAGTTTAAAAAGTGCACAGGAAGGGAGCGGGGACATGTCCACACTTTGCACTGGAAGGTCATGGCGATCAGATTCGAAAAACCTCAGAAGATATTTAACTTAATCAATAGAGGCGGAGACTCCGAAAAGAAGGATGTTAGGATCATAGAGTCATCGAGGTCCAGAGCACAGAAAGGCCATTCGGCCCATTTGGACTGGGAAGGTCAAAAACAACCACCTGAGTATTTGAATCCCACTTTCTAATACTTTGTCAATAGCCTATAGAGTTATAACCAGGTTTATAGAGAGGACCATAGCTGAGGAATTGCTTCTTGTTCTGCCGCTAAATATACAAAAGGATGTGAGGATCTTGGAGACAAAACAAAGGATATTTAATGGAGTGTTGTCAGGGATGGAGGATTTCAGTTGAATGGTGGGATTAGTGAACTGGAATTGTAATCTGTAGATCAGTTTAAGGTAAAGAGCAATTTCACAGAGGACTCCAAATTAGGAAGGGGTTTAGAGAAAGTGAGCAGAAAGGGTTCCACTGGAGTGTGTGTGTGGGCTGGCCGGCAGTGGCCTGGAGTGTGTGTGTGGGCTGGCCGGGAGTGGCCTGGAGTGTGTGTGTGGGCTGGCCGGGAGTGGCCTGGAGTGTGTGTGGGATGGCCGGGAGTGGCCTGGAGTGTGTGTGTGGGCTGGCCGGGAGTAGCCTGGCCTGGAGTGTGTGTGTGGGCTGGCCGGGAGAGGCCTGGAGTGTGTGTGTGGGCTGGCCGGGAGTGGCCTGGAGTGTGTGTGTGGGCTGGCCGGGAGTGGCCTGGAGTGTGTGTGGGATGGCCGGGAGTGGCCAGGAGTGTGTGTGTGGGCTGGCCGGGAGTGGCCTGGCCTGGAGTGTGTGTGTGGGCTGGCCGGGAGAGGCCTGGAGTGTGTGTGGGATGGCCGGGAGTGGCCTGGAGTGTGTGTGTGGGCTGGCCCGGAGTGGCCTGGAGTGTGTGTGTGGGCTGGCCGGGAGTGGCCTGGCCTGGAGTGTGTGTGTGGGCTGGCCGGGAGTGGCCTGGAGTGTGGGCTGGCCGGGAGTGGCCTGGAGTGTGTGTGTGGGCTGGCCGGGAGTGGCCTGGAGTGTGTGTGTGGGCTGGCCGGGAGTGGCCTGGAGTGTGTGTGTGTGTGTGGGCTGGGCGGGAGTGGCCTGGAGTGTGTGTGGGCTGGCCGTGAGTGGCCTGGAGCCTGTGTGTGGGCTGGCCGGGAGTGGCCTGGAGTGTGTGTGTGGGCTGGCCGGGAGTGGGCGGGAGTGTGTGTGTGGGCTGGACGGGAGTGGCCTGGAGTGTGTGTGTGGGCTGGCCGGGAGTGGGCGGGAGTGTGTGTGTGGGCTGGACGGGAGTGACCTGGAGTGTGTGTGTGGGCTGGCCGGGAGTGGCCTGGAGTGTGTGTGTGGGCTGGCCGGGAGTGGCCTGGAGTGTGTGTGTGGGCTGGCCGGGAGTGGCCTGGAGTGTGTGTGTGGGCTGGCCGGGAGTGGCCTGGAGTGTGTGTGGGATGGCCGGGAGTGGCCTGGAGTGTGTGTGTGGGCTGGCCGGGAGTGGCCTGGCCTGGAGTGTGTGTGTGGGCTGGCCGGGAGAGGCCTGGAGTGTGTGTGTGGGCTGGCCGGGAGTGGCCTGGAGTGTGTGTGTGGGCTGGCCGGGAGTGGCCTGGAGTGTGTGTGGGATGGCCGGGAGTGGCCCAGAGTGTGTGTGTGGGCTGGCCGGGAGTGGCCTGGCCTGGAGTGTGTGTGTGGGCTGGCCGGGAGAGGCCTGGAGTGTGTGTGTGGGCTGGCCGGGAGTGGCCTGGAGTGTGTGTGTGGACTGGCCGGGAGTGGCCTGGAGTGTGTGTGGGATGGCCGGGAGTGGCCTGGAGTGTGTGTGTGGGCTGGCCGGGAGTGGCCTGGCCTGGTGTGTGTGTGGGCTGGCCGGGAGTGGCCTGGAGTGTGGGCTGGCCGGGAGTGGCCTGGAGTGTGTGTGTGTGGGCTGGCCGGGAGTGGCCTGGAGTGTGTGTGTGGGGGCTGGCCGGGAGTGGCCTGGAGTGTGTGTGTGTGTGTGTGTGGGCTGGCCGTGAGTGGCCTGGAGTGTGTGGGCTGGCCGGGAGTGACCTGGAGTGTGTGTGTGGGCTGGCCGGGAGTGGCCTGGAGTGTGTGTGTGGGCTGGCCGGGAGTGGGCGGGAGTGTGTGTGTGGGCTGGACGGGAGTGGCCTGGCCTGGAGTGTGTGTGTGGGCTGGCCGGGAGTGGCCTGGCCTGGAGTGTGTGTGTGGGCTGGCCGGGAGTGGCCTGGAGTGTGTGTGTGGGCTGGCCGGGAGTGGCCTGGAGTGTGTGTGTGGGCTGGCCGGGAGTGGCCTGGAGTGTGTGTGTGGGCTGGCCGGGAGTGGCCTGGAGTGTGTGTGTGGGCTGGCCGGGAGTGGCCTGGAGTGTGTCCGGGCTGCACGGGAGTCGCCTGGAGTGTGTGTGTGTGTGTGTGTGGGCTGGCCGTGAGTGGCCTGGAGTGTGTGGGCTGGCCGGGAGTGACCTGGAGTGTGTGTGTGGGCTGGCCGGAAGTGGCCTGGAGTGTGTGTGTGGGCTGGCCGGGAGTGGGCGGGAGTGTGTGTGTGGGCTGGACGGGAGTGGCCTGGCCTGGAGTGTGTGTGTGGGCTGGCCGGGAGTGGCCTGGCCTGGAGTGTGTGTGTGGGCTGGCCGGGAGTGGCCTGGAGTGTGTGTGTGGGCTGGCCGGGAGTGGCCTGGAGTGTGTGTGTGGGCTGGCCGGGAGTGGCCTGGAGTGTGTGTGTGGGCTGGCCGGGAGTGGCCTGGAGTGTGTGTGTGGGCTGGCCGGGAGTGGCCTGGAGTGTGTCCGGGCTGCACGGGAGTGGCCTGGAGTGTGTGTGTGGGCTGGCCGGGAGTGGCCTGGAGTGTGTGTGTGGGCTGGCCGGGAGTGGCCTGGAGTGTGTCCGGGCTGCACGGGAGTGGCGTGGAGTGTGTGTGTGGGCTGGCCGGGAGTGGCCTGGAGTGTGTGTGTGGGCTGGCCGGGAGTGGCCTGGAGTGTGTGTGTGGGCTGGCCGGGAGTGGCCTGGAGTGTGTGTGTGGGCTGGCCGGGAGTGGCCTGGAGTGTGTCTGGGCTGCCCGGGAGTGGCCTGGAGTGTGTGTGTGGGCTGCCCGGGAGTAGCCTGGAGTGTGTGTGTGGGCTGGCCGGGAGTAGCCTGGAGTGTGTGTGTGGGCTGGCCGGGAGTGGACTGGAGTGTGTGTGTGGTCTGGCCGGGAGTAGCCTGGAGTGTGTGTGTGGGCTGGCCGGGAGTGGCCTGGTAGTCAGCGCGCAGGAAGAGTTACCCGCGCAGGAGGCCTCCTCCAGTCAGACCCAGTCCACCTCCAGCTCCCTTAGACATCCCTTCACCCTCTCCACGCTGACTGCCCAGTGATACAACAGAAGATTCGGCAGGGCCTGGCCTCCCACCTGCCCCCTCATTGCAGAATCATCTTGCGTATTCTAGAAACTCGCCCCATTTGTTACAGTGTTTCCAGGGAATAATTTACAGTGGTCCCTGGGCAGTATATCATTATTTGCAGTGGTCCCTGACTAGAATATCATTAGTTACAGTGGTCCCTGGGTAGTATATCATTATTTACAATGGTCCCTGAGTAGAATATCACTATTTACAGTGGTCCCTGGGCAGTATGTCATTATTTACAGTGGCCTTGGGGAGGTAGCATAATTTACAGTGGCCACTGGATCGTATTTCATTATTTACATTGTTCCTTGGCAGTATTTCATTAGTTACAGTGGTCCCTGAGTAGAATATCATTAATTACAGTGGTCCCTGGGTAGTATATCATTATTTACAGTGATCCCTGGGTAGATTATTATCATTTGCAGTGATCCTTTGTTAGTATAGCATTTTGTACACGGGTCCCTGAGTAGTATCTCAGTATCTACAGTGGTCCCTTGGAAGCATATCGTTATTCACGTGGTCCCTGTGTAGTATATCATTATGCACAGTGGTCCCTAGGGAGAATAACATTAGATACAGTTGTCCCTCGTTAGTAAATCATTATTTATACTTGTCCCTGGGTAGTATATCATTATTTACAGGGGCCTTGGGTAGTTATCATCATTTACAGTTTTCACTGGATAGTATTTCATTAGTGACTGTGGTCCCGAGGCAGTAAGTCATTATTTACAGTCGCCCGTATTCAGTATATCATTATTTACAGTGGTCTCTGGGTGGTTTATCTTTATTTACAGTGGTCCCTGGGTGGTTTATCTTTATTAACAGTGGTCCCCGGGTGGTTTCTCTTTATTTACAGTGATCTCTGGGTGGTTTATCTTTATTTACAGTGGTCCCTGGGTGGTTTATCTTTATTTACAGTGGTCCCTGGGTGGTTTATCTTTATTTACAGTGGTCCCTGGGTGGTTTATCTTTATTTACAGTGGTCCCTGGGTGGTTTATCTTTATTTACAGTGGTCCCCGGGTGGCTTATCTTTATTTACAGTGGTCCCTGGGTGGTTTATCTTTATTAACAGTGGTCCCCGGGTGGTTTCTTTTAATTTACAGTGATCTCAGGGTGGTTTATCTTTATTTACAGTGGTCCCTGGGTGGTTTATCTTTATTTACAGTGGTCCCTGGGTGGTTTATCTTTATTAACAGTGGTCCCCGGGTGGTTTCTCTTTATTTACAGTGATCTCTGGGTGGTTTATCTTTATTTACAGTGGTCCCTGGGTGGTTTATCTTTATTTACAGTGGTCCCCGGGTGGTTTATCTTTATTTACAGTGGTCCCTGCGTGGTTTATCTTTATTTACAGTGTTCCCTGGGTGGTTTATCTTTATTTACAGTGGCCCTGGGCGGTTTATCGTTATTTACAGTGGCCCCTGGGTGGTTTATGTTTATTTACAGTGGTCCCGGGGTGGTTTATCTTTATTTACTGTGGTCTCTGGGTGGTTTATCTTTATTTACAGTGTTCCCTGGGTGGTTTATCTTTATTTACAGTGGCCCTGGGCGGTTTCTCTTTATTTACAGTGGTCACTGGGTGGTTTATCGTTATTTACAGTGGCACCTGGGTGGTTTATGTTTATTTACAGTGGTCCCGGGGTGGTTTATCTTTATTTACAGTAGTCTCTGGGTGGTTTATCTTTATTTACAGTGGTCCCTGGGTGTTTATCTTTATTTACAGTGGTCTCTGGGTGTTTTATCTTTATTTACAGTGGTCCCTGTGTGGTTTATCTTTATTTACAGTGGTCCCAGGCTGGTTTATCTTTATTTAAAGTGGTCCCTGGGTGGTTTATCTTTATTTACAGTGGTCCCCGGGTGGTTTATCTTAATTTACAGTGGTCCCCGGTTTGTTTATCTTTATTTACAGTGGTCCCCGGGTGGTTTATCTTTATTTACAGTGGTCCCCGGGTGGTTTATCTTTATTTACAGTGGTCCCCGGGTGGTTTATCTTTATTTACAGTGGTCCCCGGGTGGTTTATCTTTATTTACAGTGGTCCCCGGGTGGTGTATCTTTATTTACAGTGGTCCCTGGGTGGTTTTTCTTTATTTACAGTGGTCCCCGGGTGGTTTATCTTTATTTTCAGTGGACCGTGGGTGGTTTATCTTTATTTACAGTGGTCTCTGGGTGCTTTATCTTTATTTACAGTGGTCCCTGGGTGGTTTATCTTTATTTACAGCGGTCCCTGGGTGGTTTATCTTTATTTACAGTGGTCCCTGGGTGGTTTATCTTTATTTACAGTGGTCCCTGGGTGGTTTATCTTTATTTACAGTGGTCCCTGGGTGGTTTATCTTTATTTACAGTGGTCTCTGGGTGGTTTATCTTTATTTACAGTGGTCCCTGGGTGGTTTATCTTTATTTACAGTGGACCCTGGGTGGTATATCTTTATTTACAATGGTCCCTGGGTGGTTTATCTTTTTTTACAGTGGTCCCCGGGTGGTTTATCTTTATTTACAGTGGTCCCTGGGAGGTTTATCGTTATTTACAGTGGACCCTGGGTGGATTATATTTATTTACAGTGGTCACTGGGTGGTTTATCTTTAGTAACAGTGGTCCCCGTGTGGTTTATCTTTATTTACAGTGGACCCTGGGAGGTTTATCTTTATTTACAGTGGTCTCTGGTGGTTTACATTATTTACAGTTGTCCCTGGGTGGTTTATCTTTATTTACAGTGGACCCTGGGTGGTTTATCTTTATTTACAGTGGTCCCTGGGTGGTTTATCTTTATTTACAGTGGTCTCTGGGTGGTTTATCTTTATTTACATTGGTTCCCGGGTGGTTTATCTTTATTTACCGTGGTTCCTGGGTGGTTTATCTTTATTTACAGTGGGCCCTGGGTGGTTTATCTTTATTTACAGTGGTCCCTGGGTGGTTTATCTTTATTTACAGTGGTCCCTGGGCTGTTTATCTTTATTTACAGTGGTCCCTGTGTGGTTTACCCTTATTTACAGTGGTCCCTGGGTGGTGTATCTTTATTTACAGTGGTCACTGGGTGGTTTAACTTTATTTACAGTGGTACCTGGTTGGTTTATCTTTACTTACAGTGGTTCCTGGGATGTTTATCTTTATTTACAGTGGTCCCTGGGTGGTTTACCCTTATTTACAGTGGTCCCTGGGTGGTGTATCTTTATTTACAGTGGTCCCTGGGTGGTTTATCTTTATTTACAGTGGTACCTGGGTGGTTTATCTTTATTTACAGTGGTCCCTGGGTGGTTTATCTTTATTAACAGTGGTCCCTGGGTGGTTTATCTTTATTTACAGTGGTCCCTGGGTGGTTTATCTTTATTTACAGACGTCCCTGGGTGGTTTATCTTTATTTACAGTGGTTCCTGGGTGGTTTATCTTTATTTACAGTGGTCCCTGGGTGGTTTATCTTTATTAACAGTGGTCCCTGGGTGGTTTATCTTTATTTACAGTGGTCCCTGGGTGGTTTATCTTTATTTACAGACGTCCCTGGGTGGTTTATCTTTATTTACAGTGGTTCCTGGGTGGTTTATCTTTATTTACAGTGGTCCCTGGGAGGTTTATCTTTTTTTACAGTGGTCCCTGGGTGGTTTATCATTATTTACAGTGGTCCCGGGTGGTTTATCTTTATTTACAGACGTCCCTGGGTGGTTTATCTTTATTTACAGTGGTTCCTGGGTGGTTTATCTTTATTTATAGTGGTCCCTGGGAGGTTTATCTTTTTTTACAGTGGTCCCTGGGTGGTTTATCATTATTTACAGTGGTCCCGGGTGGTTTATCTTTATTTACAGCGGTCTCTGGGTGGTTTATCTTTATTTACAGTGGTCCCTGGGTGGCTTATCTTTATTCACAGTGGTCCCTGGCTGGTTTATCTTTATTAACAGTGGTCCCTGGGTGTTTTATCTTTATTTACAGTGGTGTCTGGCTGGTTTATCTTTATTTACAGTGGTCCCCGGATGGTTTATCTTTATTTACAGTGGTCCCTGGGTGGTTTATCTTCATTTACTGTGGTCCCCGGGTGGTTTATCTTTATTTACAGTGGTCCCCGGGTGGTTTATCTTGAATTACAGTCGTCCCTGGGTGGTTTATCTTTATTTACAGTGGTCTCTGGGTGGTTTTTATTTATTTACAGTGGTCTCTGGGTGGTTTATCTTTATTTACAGTGGTCCCTGGGTGGTTTATCTTTATTTACAGTGGTCCCTGGGTGGTTTATCTTTATTTACAGTGGTTCCTGGGTGGTCTTCCATTATTTACAGTGGTTACTGGGTGGTTTATCTTTATTTACAGTGGTCCCCGGGTGGTTTATCTTTATTTACAGTGGTCCCCGGGTGGTGTATCTTTATTTACAGTGGTCCCTGGGTGGTTTTTCTTTATTTACAGTGGTCCCCGGGTGGTTTATCTTTATTTTCAGTGGACCCTGGGTGGTTTATCTTTATTTACAGTGGTCTCTGGGTGCTTTATCTTTATTTACAGTGGTCCCTGGGTGGTTTATCTTTATTTACAGTGGTCCCCGAGTGTTTTATCTTCATTTACAGTGGTCCCTGGGTGCTTTATCTTTATTTACAGTGGTCCCTGGGTGGTTTATCTTTATTTACAGTGGTCCCCGAGTGTTTTATCTTCATTTACAGTGGTTCCTGGGTGGTTTATCTTTATTTACAGTGTTCCCTGGGTGGTTTATTTTTATTTACAGTGGTTCCTGGGTGGTTTATCTTTATTTACAGTGGTCCCTGGGTGGATTATCTTTATTTTCAGTGGTCCCCGGGTGCTTCATCCTTATTTACAGTGGTCCCTGGGTGGTTTATATTTATTTACAGTGGTCCCCGGATGGTTTATTTTCACTTACAGTGTTCCCTGGGTGGTTTATCTTTATTTACAGTGGTCTCTGGGTGGTTTATCTTTATTTACAGTGGTCCCTGGGTGGTTTATCTTTATTTACAGCGGTCCCTGGGTGGTTTATCTTTATTTACAGTGGTCCCTGGGTGGTTTATCTTTATTTACAGTGGTCCCTGGGTGGTTTATCTTTATTTTCAGTGGTCCCTGGGTGGTTTATCTTTATTTACAGTGGTCTCTGGGTGGTTTATCTTTATTTACAGTGGTCCCTGGGTGGTTTATCTTTATTTACAGTGGACCCTGGGTGGTATATCTTTATTTACAATGGTCCCTGGGTGGTTTATCTTTTTTTACAGTGGTCCCCGGGTGGTTTATCTTTATTTACAGTGGTCCCTGGGAGGTTTATCGTTATTTACAGTGGACCCTGGGTGGATTATATTTATTTACAGTGGTCACTGGGTGGTTTATCTTTAGTAACAGTGGTCCCCGTGTGGTTTATCTTTATTTACAGTGGACCCTGGGAGGTTTATCTTTATTTACAGTGGTCTCTGGTGGTTTACATTATTTACAGTTGTCCCTGGGTGGTTTATCTTTATTTACAGTGGACCCTGGGTGGTTTATCTTTATTTACAGTGGTCCCTGGGTGGTTTATCTTTATTTACAGTGGTCTCTGGGTGGTTTATCTTTATTTACATTGGTTCCCGGGTGGTTTATCTTTATTTACCGTGGTTCCTGGGTGGTTTATCTTTATTTACAGTGGGCCCTGGGTGGTTTATCTTTATTTACAGTGGTCCCTGGGTGGTTTATCTTTATTTACAGTGGTCCCTGGGCTGTTTATCTTTATTTACAGTGGTCCCTGTGTGGTTTACCCTTATTTACAGTGGTCCCTGGGTGGTGTATCTTTATTTACAGTGGTCACTGGGTGGTTTATCTTTATTTACAGTGGTACCTGGTTGGTTTATCTTTACTTACAGTGGTTCCTGGGATGTTTATCTTTATTTACAGTGGTCCCTGGGTGGTTTACCCTTATTTACAGTGGTCCCTGGGTGGTGTATCTTTATTTACAGTGGTCCCTGGGTGGTTTATCTTTATTTACAGTGGTACCTGGGTGGTTTATCTTTATTTACAGTGGTCCCTGGGTGGTTTATCTTTATTAACAGTGGTCCCTGGGTGGTTTATCTTTATTTACAGTGGTCCCTGGGTGGTTTATCTTTATTTACAGACGTCCCTGGGTGGTTTATCTTTATTTACAGTGGTTCCTGGGTGGTTTATCTTTATTTACAGTGGTCCCTGGGTGGTTTATCTTTATTAACAGTGGTCCCTGGGTGGTTTATCTTTATTTACAGTGGTCCCTGGGTGGTTTATCTTTATTTACAGACGTCCCTGGGTGGTTTATCTTTATTTACAGTGGTTCCTGGGTGGTTTATCTTTATTTACAGTGGTCCCTGGGAGGTTTATCTTTTTTTACAGTGGTCCCTGGGTGGTTTATCATTATTTACAGTGGTCCCGGGTGGTTTATCTTTATTTACAGACGTCCCTGGGTGGTTTATCTTTATTTACAGTGGTTCCTGGGTGGTTTATCATTATTTACAGTGGTCCCGGGTGGTTTATCTTTATTTACAGCGGTCTCTGGGTGGTTTATCTTTATTTACAGTGGTCCCTGGGTGGCTTATCTTTATTCACAGTGGTCCCTGGCTGGTTTATATTTATTAACAGTGGTCCCTGGGTGTTTTATCTTTATTTACAGTGGTGTCTGGCTGGTTTATCTTTATTTACAGTGGTCCCCGGATGGTTTACCTTTATTTACAGTGGTCCCTGGGTGGTTTATCTTCATTTACTGTGGTCCCCGGGTGGTTTATCTTTATTTACAGTGGTCCCCTGGTGGTTTATCTTGAATTACAGTCGTCCCTGGGTGGTTTATCTTTATTTACAGTGGTCTCTGGGTGGTTTTTATTTATTTACAGTGGTCTCTGGGTGGTTTATCTTTATTTACAGTGGTCCCTGGGTGGTTTATCTTTATTTACAGTGGTCCCTGGGTGGTTTATCTTTATTTACAGTGGTTCCTGGGTGGTCTTCCATTATTTACAGTGGTTACTGGGTGGTTTATCTTTATTTACAGTTGTCCCTGTGTGGTTTATCTTTATTTACAGTGGTCCCTGGGTGGTTTATCTTTATTTACAGTGGTCCCTGGGTGGTTTGTCTTTATTTACAGTGGTCCCCGGGTAGTTTATCTTTATTTACAGTGGTGCCCGGGTGATTTATCTTTATTTACAGTGGTTCCTGGGTGGTTTATCTTTATTTACAGTGGTCCCCGGGTGGTTTATCTTTATTTACAGTGGTTCCTGGGTGGTTTATCTTTATTTACAGTGTTCCCCGGTGGTTTATCTTTATTTACAGTGGTCTCTGGGTGGTTTATCTTTATTTACAGTGGTCCCTGGGTTGTTTATCTTTATTTACAGTGGTCCCTGGGTGGTTTATCTTTATTTACAGTGGTCCCCGGTTGATTTATCTTTATTTACAGTGGTTCCTGGGTGGTTTATCTTTATTTGCAGTGGTCCCTGGGTGGTTTATCTTTATTTACTGTGGTCCCTGTGTGGTTTCTCATTATTTACAGTGGTCTCTGGGTGGTTTATCTTTATTTACAGTGGTCCCCGGGTGGTTTATCTTTATTTACAGTGGTCCCCGGATGGTTTATCTTTATTTACAGTGGTCCCTGGGTGGTTTATCTTCATTTACAGTGGTCCCCGGGTGGTTTATCTTTATTTACAGTGGTCCCCGGGTGGTTTATCTTTAATTACAGTGGTCCCTGGGTGGTTTATCTTTATTTACAGTGGTCTCTGGGTGGTTTTTATTTATTTACAGTGGTCTCTGGGTGGTTTATCTTTATTTACAGTGGTCCCTGGGTGGTTTATCTTTATTTACAGTGGTCCCTGGGTGGTTTATCTTTATTTACAGTGGTCCCTGGGTGGTCTTCCTTTATTTACGGTGGTTACTCGGTGGTTTATCTTTATTTACAGTGGTCCCCGTGTGGTTTATCTTTATTTACAGTGGTCCCTGGGTGGTTTATCTTTATTTACAGTGGTCCCTGGGTGGTTTGTCTTTATTTACAGTGGCCCCCGGGTAGTTTATCTTTATTTACAGTGGTGCCCGGGTGATTTATCTTTATTTACAGTGGTTCCTGGGTGGTTTATCTTTATTTACAGTGGTCCCCGGGTGGTTTATCTTTATTTACAGTGGTTCCTGGGTGGTTTATCTTTATTTACAGTGGTCCCTGGGTTGTTTATCTTTATTTACAGTGGTCCCTGGGTGGTTTATCTTTATTTACAGTGGTCCCCGGTTGATTTATCTTTATTTACAGTGGTTCCTGGGTGGTTTATCTTTATTTGCAGTGGTCTCTGGATGGTTTATCTTTATTTACGATGGTCCCTGTGTGGTTTCTCATTATTTACAGTGGTCTCTGGGTGGTTTATCTTTATTTACAGTGGTCTCTGGGTGGTATAATTTTATTTACAATGGTTCCTGGGTGGTTTATCTTTATTTACAGTGTTCCCTGGGTGGTTTATCTTTATTTACAATGGTTCCTGGGTGGTTTATCTTTATTTGCAGTGGTCCCTGTGTGGTTTCTCATTATTTACAGTGGTCTCTGGCTGGTATATCTTTATTTACAGTGGTCTATGGGTGGTATATCTTTATTTACAATGGTTCCTGGGTGGTTTATCTTTATTTACAGGTTTCCCTGGGTGGTTTATCTTTATTTGCAGTGGTCCCTGGGTGGTTTATCTTTATTTACAGTGGTCCCTGTGTGGTTTCTCATTATTTACAGTGGTCTCTGGGCGGTTTATCTTTATTTACAGTGGTCTCTGGGTGGTATATCTTTATTTACAATGGTTCCTGAGTGGTTTATCTTTATTTACAGTGTTCCCTGGGTGGTTTATCTTTATTTACAGTGGTCCCTGGGTGGTTTATCTTTATTTACAGTGGTCCCTGGGTGGTTTATCTTTATTTACAGTGTTCCCTGGGTTGTTTATCTTCATTTACAGTGGTCCCTGCGTGGTTTATCTTTATTTACAGTGGTCACTGGTGGTTTATCTTTATTTACAGTGGTCCCTGGGTGGTTTATCTTTATTTACAGTGGTCTCTGGGTGGTTTATCTTTATTTACAGTGGTCCCTGGGTGGTTTATCTTTATTTACAGTGGTCCCCAGGTGGTTTATCTTTATTTACAGTGGTTCCCGTGTGGTTTCTCATTATTTACAGTAGTCTCTGTGTGGTTTATCTTTATTTACAGTGGCGTCTGGGTGGTATATCTTTATTTACTATGGTTCGTGGGTGGTTTATCTTTATTTACAGTGTTCCCTGGGTGGTTTATCTTTATTTACACTGGTCTCTGGGTGGTTTATCTTTATTTACAGTGGTCCCTGTGTGGTTTATCTTTATTTACAGTGGTCCCTGGGTCGTTTTTCTGTATTTACAGTGGTCCCTGGGTGGTTTATCTTTATTTCCAGTGGTCCCTGGGTGGTTTATCTTTATTTACATTGGTCCCCGGGTAGTTTATCTTTATTTACAGTGGTCCCGGGTGGTTTATCTTTATTTACATGTGGTCCCCGGGTGGTTTATCTTTATTTACAGTGGTTCCTGGGTGGTTTATCTTTATTTACAGTGGTCCCCGGGTGGTTTATCTTTATTTACAGTGGTTCCCGGGTGGTTTATCTTTATTTACAGTGGTCCCCGGGTGGTTTATCTTTATGTACAGTGGTCTCTGGGTGGTTTATCTTTATTTACAGTGGTCCCTGGGTGGTTTATCTTTATTTACAGTGGTCCCTGGGTGGTTTATCTTCATTTACAGTGGTCCCCGTGTGGTTTATCTTTATTTACAATGGTTCCTGGGTGGTTTATCTTTATTTGCAGTGGTCCCTGGGTGGTTTATCTTTATTTACAGTGGTCCCTAGGTGGTTTATCTTTATTTACAGTGGTCCCCGTGTGGTTTCTCATTATTTACAGTGGTCTCTGTGTGGTTTATCTTTATTTACAGTGGCCTCTGGGTGGTATATCTTTATTTACAATGGTTCATTGTGGTTTATCTTTATTTACAGTGGTCCCTGGGTGGTTTCCCTTTATTTACACTGGTCCCTGGGTGGTTTATCTTTATTTACAGTGGTCCCTGGGTGGTTTATCTTTATTTACAGTGGTCCCTGGGTGGTTTATCTTTATTTACAGTGGTCCCAGGGTGGTTTATCTTTATTTACAGTGGTCCCTGGGTGGTTTATCTTGATTTACAGTGGTCCCCGGGTAGTTTATCTTTATTTACAGTGGTCCCCGTGTGGTTTCTCATTATTTACAGTGGTCTCTGTGTGGTTTATCTTTATTTACAGTGGCCTCTGGGTGGTATATCTTTATCAACAATGGTTCCTGGGTGGTTTATCTTTATTTACAGTGGTCCCTGGCTGGTTTACCTTTATTTATCTGGTCTCTGGGTGGTTTATCTTTATTTACAGTGGTCCCTGGGTGGTTAATCTTTATTTACAGTGGTCCCTGGGTGGTTTATCTTTATTTACAGTGGTCCCTGGGTGGTTTATCTTTATTTACAGTGGTCCCTGGGTGGTTTATCTTTATTTACAGTGGTCCCCGGGTAGTTTATCTTTATTTACAGTGGTCCCCGGGTGGTTTATCTTTATTTACAGTGGTTCCTGGGTGGTTTATCTTTATTTACAGTCGTCCCCGGGTGGTTTATCTTTATTTACAGTGTTCCCCGGGTGGTTTATCTTTATGTACAGTGGTCTCTGGGTGGTTTATCTTTATTTACAGTGGTCCATGGGTGTTTTATCTTTATTTACAGTGGTCCCTGGGTGGTTTATCTTTATTTACAGTGGTCTCTGGGTGGTTAATCTTTATTTACAGTGGTCCCTGAGTGGTTTCTCTTTATTTACAGTGATTCCTGGGTGGTTTATCTTCATTTACAGTGGTCCCTGGGTGGTTTCTCTTTATTTACAGTGGTCCCTGGGTGGTTTATCTTCATTTACAGTGGTCCCCGGGTGGTTTATCTTTAATTACAGTGGTCCCTGGGTGGTTTATCTTTATTTACAGTGGTCTCTGTGTGGTTTTTCTTTATTTACAGTGGTCTCTGGGTGGTTTATCTTTATTTACAGTGGTCCCTGGGTGGTTTATCTTTATTTACAGTGGTCCCTGTGTGGTTTATCTTTATTTACAGTGGTCCCTGGGTGGTCTTTCTTTATTTACAGTGGTTACTGGGTGGTTTATCTTTATTTACAGTGGTCCCTGGGTGGTTTATCTTTATTTACAGTGGTCCCTGGGTGGTTTATCTTTATTTACAGTGGTTCCTGGGTGGTTTATCTTTATTTACAGTGGTCCCCGGGTAGTTTATCTTTATTTACTGTGGTCCCCGGGTGGTTTATCTTTATTTACAGTGGTTCCTGGGTGGTTTATCTTTATTTACAGTGGTCCCCGGGTGGTTTAACTTTATTTACAGTGGTCTCTGGGTGGTTTTTCATTATTTACAGTGGTCTCTATGTGGTTTATCTTTATTTACAGTGGTCCCTGGGTGGTTTATCTTTATTTACAGTGGTCCCTGGGTGGTTTAACTTTATTTACAGTGGTCCCTGGGTGGTTTATCTTCATTTACAGTGGTCCCCGGGTGGTTTATCTTTATTTACAGTGGTTCCTGGGTGGTTTATCTTTATTTACAGTGTTCCCTGGGTGGTTTATCTTTATTTACAGTGGTCCCTGGGTGGTTTATCTTTATTTACAGTGGTCCCCGTGTGGTTTCTCATTATTTACAGTGGTCTCTGTGTGGTTTATCTTTATTTACAGTGGCCTCTGGGTGGTATATCTTTATTTACAATGGTTCCTGGGTGGTTTATCTTTATTTACAGTGGTCCCTGGCTGGTTTACCTTTATTTATCTGGTCTCTGGGTGGTTTATCTTTATTTACAGTGGTCCCTGGGTGGTTAATCTTTATTTACAGTGGTCCCTGGGTGGTTTATCTTTATTTACAGTGGTCCCTGGGTGGTTCATCTTTATTTACAGTGGTCCCTGGGTGGTTTATCTTTATTTACAGTGGTCCCCGGGTAGTTTATCTTTATTTACAGTGGTCCCCGGGTGGTTTATCTTTATTTACAGTGGTTCCTGGGTGGTTTATCTTTATTTACAGTCGTCCCCGGGTGGTTTATCTTTATTTACAGTGTTCCCCGGGTGGTTTATCTTTATGTACAGTGGTCTCTGGGTGGTTTATCTTTATTTACAGTGGTCCATGGGTGTTTTATCTTTATTTACAGTGGTCCCTGGGTGGTTTATCTTTATTTACAGTGGTCTCTGGGTGGTTAATCTTTATTTACAGTGGTCCCTGGGTGGTTTCTCTTTATTTACAGTGATTCCTGGGTGGTTTATCTTCATTTACAGTGGTCCCTGGGTGGTTTCTCTTTATTTACAGTGGTCCCTGGGTGGTTTATCTTCATTTACAGTGGTCCCCGGGTGGTTTATCTTTAATTACAGTGGTCCCTGGGTGGTTTATCTTTATTTACAGTGGTCTCTGGGTGTTTTTCTTTATTTACAGTGGTCTCTGGGTGGTTTATCTTTATTTACAGTGGTCCCTGGGTGGTTTATCTTTATTTACAGTGGTCCCTGTGTGGTTTATCTTTATTTACAGTGGTGCCTGGGTGGTCTTTCTTTATTTACAGTGGTTACTGGGTGGTTTATCTTTATTTACAGTGGTCCCTGGGTGGTTTATCTTTATTTACAGTGGTCCCTGGGTGGTTTATCTTTATTTACAGTGGTTCCTGGGTGGTTTATCTTTATTTACAGTGGTCCCCGGGTAGTTTATCTTTATTTACTGTGGTCCCCGGGTGGTTTATCTTTATTTACAGTGGTTCCTGGGTGGTTTATCTTTATTTACAGTGGTCCCCGGGTGGTTTATCTTTATTTACAGTGGTTCCTGCGTGGTTTATCTTTATTCACAGTGGTCCCCGGGTGGTTTATCTTTATTTACAGTGGTCTCTGGGTGGTTTATCTTTATTTACAGTGGTCCCTGGGTTGTTTATCTTTATTTACTGTGGTCCCTGGGTGTTTTATCTTTATTTACAGTGGTCCCCGGGTGATTTATCTTTATTTACAGTGGTTCCTGGGTGGTTTATCTTTATTTGCAGTGGTCCCTGGGTGGTTTATCTTTATTTCCAGTGGTCCCTGTGTGGTTTCTCATTATTTACAGTGGTCTCTGGGTGGTTTATCTTTATTTACAGTGGTCTCTGGGTGGTATATCTTTATTTACAATGGTTCCTGGGTCGTTTATCTTTATTTACAGTGTTCCCTGGGTGGTTTATCTTTATTTACAATGGTTCCTGGGTGGTTTATCTTTATTTACAGTGGTCCCTGTGTGGTTTCTCATTATTTACAGTGTTATCTGGCTGGTTTATCTTTATTTACCGTGGTCTCTGGGTGGTATATCTTTATTTACAATGGATCCTGGGTGGTTTATCTTTATTTACAGTGTTCCCTAGGTGGTTTATCTTTATTTGCAGTGGTCCCTGGGTGGTTTATCTTTATTTACAGTGGTCCCTGTGTGGTCTCTCATTATTTACAGTGGTCTCTGGGTGGTTTATCTTTATTTACAGTGGTCTCTGGGTGGTATATCGTTATTTACAATGGCTCCTGGGTGGTTTATCTTTATTTACAGTGTTCCCTGGGTGGTTTCTCTTTATTTACAGTGGTCCCTGGGTGGTTTATCTTTATTTACAGTGGTCCCTGGGTGGTTTATCTTTATTTACAGTGGTCCCCGGGTGGTTTCTCATTATTTACAGTGGTCTCTGGGTGGTTTATCTTTATTTACAGTGGTCTCTGGGTGGTATATCTTTATTTACAGTGGTTCCTGGGTGGTTTATCTTTATTTACAGTGTTTCTTGGGTGGTTTATCTTTATTTACAGTGGTCTCTGGGTGGTTTATCTTTATTTACAGTGTTCCCTGGGTTTTTTATCTTCATTTACAGAGGTCCCTGCGTGGTTTATCTTTATTTACAGTGGTCACTGGGTGGTTTATCTTTATTTACAGTGGTCCCTGGGTGTTTTATCTTTATTTACACTGGTCTCTGGGTGGTTTATCTTTATTTACAGTGGTTCCCGGGTGGTTTCTCATTATTTACAGTGGTCTCTGGGTGGTTTATCTTTATTTACAGTGGTCTCTGGGTGGTATATCTTTATTTACAATGGTTCCTGGGTGGTTTATCTTTATTTACAGTGTTCCCTGGGTGGTTTATCTTTATTTACACTGGTCTCTGGGTGGTTTATCTTTATTTACAGTGGTCCCTGGGTGGTTTATCTTTATTTACAGTGGTCCCTGGGTGGTTTTTCTTTATTTACAGTGGTCCCTGGGTGGTTTATCTTTATTTCCAGTGGTCCCTGGGTGGTTTATCTTTATTTACAGTGGTCCCCGGGTAGTTTATCTTTATTTACAGTGATCCCGGGTGGTTTATCTTTATTTACAGTGGTCCCCGGGTGGTTTATCTTTATTTACAGTGGTTCCTGGGTGGTTTATCTTTATTTACAGTGGTCCCCGGGTGGTTTATCTTTATTTACAGTGGTTCCTGGGTGGTTTATCTTTATTTACAGTGGTCCCCGGGTGGTTTATTTTTATGTACAGTGGTCTCTGGGTGGTTTGTCTTTATTTACAGTGGTCTCTGGGTGGTATATCTTTATTTACAATGGTTCCTGGGTGGTTTATCTTTATTTACAGTGTTCCCTGGGTGGTTTATCTTTATTTACAGTGGTCCCTGGGTGGTTTATCTTTATTTACAGTGGTCCCTGGGTGGTTTATCTTTATTTACAGTGGTCCCCGGGTGGTTTCTCATTATTTACAGTGGTCTCTGGGTGGTCTATCTTTATTTACAGTGGTCTCTGGGTGGTATATCTTTATTTACAGTGGTTCCTGGGTGGTTTATCTTTATTTACAGTGTTCCCTGGGTGGTTTATCTTTTTTCCAGTGGTCTCTGGGTGGTTTATCTTTATTTACAGTGTTCCCTGGGTTTTTTATCTTCATTTACAGTGGTCCCTGCGTGGTTTAACTTTATTTACAGTGGTCACTGGGTGGATTATCTTTATTTACAGTGGTCCCTGGGTGGTTTATCTTTATTTACACTGGTCTCTGGGTGGTTTATCTTTATTTACAGTGGTCCCTGGGTGGTTTATCTTTATTTACAGTGGTCCCTGGGTGGTTTATCTTTATTTACAGTGGTTCCCGGGTGGTTTATCTTTATTTACAGTGGTTCCTGGGTGGTTTATCTTTATTTACAGTGGTCCCCGGGTGGTTTATCTTTATGTACTGTGGTCTCTGAGTGGTTTATCTTTATTTACAGTGGTCCCTGGGTGGTTTATCTTTATTTACAGTGGTCCCTGGGTGGTTTATCTTCATTTACAGTGGTCCCCGGGTGGTTTATCTTTATTTACAGTGGTTCCTGGGTGGTTTATCTTTATTTGCAGTGGTCCCTGGGTGGTTTATCTTTATTTACAGTGGTCCCTGGGTGGTTTATCTTTATTTACAGTGGTCCCCGTGTGGTTTCTCATTATTTACAGTGGTCTCTGTGTGGTTTATCTTTATTTACAGTGGCCTCTGGGTGGTATATCTTTATTTACAATGGTTCCTGGGTGGTTTATCTTTATTTACAGTGGTCCCTGGTGGTTTACCTTTATTTACACTGGTCTCTGGGTGGTTTATCTTTATTTACAGTGGTCCCTGGGTGGTTTATCTTTATTTACAGTGGTCCCTGGGTGGTTTATCTTTATTTACAGTGGTCCCTGGGTGGTTTTTCTTTATTTACAGTGGTCCCTGGGTGGTTTATCTTTATTCACAGTGGTCCCCGGGTAGTTTATCTTTATTTACAGTGGTCCCCGGGTGGTTTATCTTTATTTACAGTGGTTCCTGGGTGGTTTATCTTTATTTACAGTCGTCCCCGGGTGGTTTATCTTTATTTACAGTGGTTCCTGGGTGGTTTATCTTTATTTACAGTGTTCCCCGGGTGGTTTATCTTTATGTACAGTGGTCTCTGGGTGGTTTATCTTTATTTACAGTGGTCCCTGGGTGGTTTATCTTCATTTACACTGGTCCCTGGGTGGTTCATCTTCATTTATAGTGGTCCCTGGGTGGTTAATCTTTATTTACAGTGGTCCCTGGGTGGTTTCTCTTTATTTACAGTGGTCCCTGGGTGGTTTATCTTCATTTACAGTGGTCCCCGGGTAGTTTATCTTTATTTACAGTGGTCCCCGGGTGGTTTATCTTTATTTACAGTGGTCGCTGGCTGGTTTATCTTTATTTACAGTGGACCCTGGGTGGTTTATCTTTATTGACAGTGGTCCCTGGGTGGTTTATCTTTATTTACAGTGGTCCCTGGGTGGTTTATCTTTATTTACAGTGGTCCCCGGGTGGTTTATCTTTATTTACAGTGGTTCCTGGGTGGTTTATCTTTATTTACAGTGGTCCCCGGGTGGTTTATCGTTATTTACAGTGGTCTCTGAGTGGTTTATCTTTATTTACAGTGGTCCCTGGGTGGTTTATCTTTATTTACAGTGATCCCCGGGTGGTTTTTATTTATTTACAGTGATTCCTGGGTAGTTTATCTTTATTTGCAGTGGTCCCTGGGTGGTTTATCTTTATTTACAGTGGTTCCTGGGTGGTTTATCTTTATTTACAGTGGTCCCTGGGTGGTTTATCTTTATTTACAGTGGTCCCCGTGTGGTTTATCTTTATTTACAGTGGTCTCCGGGTGGTTTATCTTTATTTACAGTGATCCCCGGGTGGTTTATCTTTATTTACAGTGGTCTCTGGGTGGTTTCTCTTTATTTACAGTGGTGCCTGGTGGTTTATCTTTATTTACAGTGGTCCCCGGGTGGTTTATCTTTATTTACAGTGGCCCCTGTGTGGTTTATCTTTGTTTACAGTGGTCCCTGTGTGGTTTATCTTTATTTACAGTGGTCCCCGGGTGGTTTATCTTTATTTACAGTGGTCCCTGGGTGGTTTATCTTTATTACAGTGGTCCCCGGGTGGTTTATCTTTATTTATAGTGGTCCCTGGGTGGTTTATCTTTATTTACAGTGGTCCCTGGGTGGTTTATCTTTATTTACAGTGGTCCCTGGGTGGTTTATCTTTATTTACAGTGGTCCCTGGGTGGTTTATCTTTATTTACAGTGGTCCCTGGGTGGTTTATCTTTATTTACAGTGGTCTCTGAGTGTTTTTTCTTTATTTACAGTGGTCTCTGGATGGTTTATCTTTATTTACAGTGGTCCCTGGGTGGTTTATCTTTATTTACAGTGGTCCCTGGGTGGTTTATCTTTATTTACAGTGGTCCCTGGGTGGTTTATCTTTATTTACAGTGGTCCCTGGGTGGTTTATCTTTATTTACAGTGGTCTCTGGGTGGTTTATCTTTATTTACAGTGGTCCCTGGGTGGTTTATCTTTATTTACAGTGGTCCCTGGGTGGTTTATCTTTATTCACAGTGGTCCCTGGGTGGTTAATCTTTATTTACAGTGGTCCCTGGGTGGTTTTTCTTTATTTACAGGGGTCCCTGGGTGGTTTATCTTCATTTACAGTGGTCCCCGGGTAGTTTATCTTTATTTACAGTGGTCCCCGAGTGGTTTATCTTTATTTACAGTGGTCGCTGGGTGGTTTATCTTTATTTACAGTGGACCCTGGGTGGTTTATCTTTATTGACAGTGTTCCCTGGGTGGTTTATCTGTATTTACAGTGGTCCCTGGGTGGTTTATCTTTATTTACAGTGGTCCCCGGGTGGTTTATCTTTATTTACAGTGGTTCCTGGGTGGTTTATCTTTATTTACAGTGGTATCCGGGTGGTTTATCTTTATTTACAGTGGTCTCTGGGTGGTTTATCTTTATTTACAGTGGTCCCTTTGTGGTTTATCTTTATTTACAGTGGTCCCTGGGTGGTTTATCTTTATTTACAGTGGTTCCTGGGTGGTTTATCTTTATTTGCAGTGGTCCCAGAGTGGTTTATCTTTATTTACAATGGTTCCTGGGTGGTTTATCTTTATTTACAGTGTTCCCTGGGTGGTTTATCTTTATTTACAGTGGTCCCCGGGTGGTTTATCTTTATTTACAGTGGTCTCCGGGTGGTTTATCTTTATTTACAGTGGTCCGCGGGTGGTTTATCTTTATTTACAGTAGTCTCTGGGTGGTTTCTCTTTAATTACAGTGGTCCCTGCGTGGTTTATCTTTATTTACAGTGGTCCCCGGGTGGTTTATCTTTATTTACAGTGGTCCCTGTGTGGTTTATCTTTGTTTACAGTTGTCCCTGTGTGGTTTATCTTTATTCACAGTGGTCCCTGGGAGGTTTATCTTTATTTACAGTGATCCCCGGGTGGTTTATCTTTATTTACAGTGGTTCCTGGGTGGTTTATCTTTATTTACAGTGGTCCCTGGGTGGTTTATCTTTATTTTCAGTGGTCCCCGGGTGGTTTATGTTTATTTACAGTGGTTCCTGGGTGGTTTATCTTTATTTACAGTGGTCTCTGGGTGGTTTGTCTTTATTTACAGTGGTCCCTGGGTGGTTTATCTTTATTTACAGTGGTCCCTGGGTGGTTTATCTTTATTTACAGTGGTCTCTGGGTGGTTTCTCTTTATTTACAGTGGTCCCTGGGTGGTTTATCTTTATTTACAGTGGCACCCGGGTGGTTTATCTTTATTTACAGTGGTCCCTGGGTGGTTTATCTTTATTTACAGTTGTCCCTGGGTGGTTTATCTTTATTTACCGTGGTTCCTGGGTGGTTTATCTTTATTTACAGTGGTCTTTGGGTGGTTTATCTTTATTTACAGTGGTCCCTGGGTGGATTATCTTTATTTACAATGGTCTCTGGGTGGTTTATCTTTATTTACAGTGGTCCCCGAGTGGTTTATCTTTATTTACAGTGGTCGCTGGGTGGTTTATCTTTATTTACAGTGGACCCTGGGTGGTTTATCTTTATTGACAGTGGTCCCTGGGTGGATTATCTTTATTTACAGTGGTCCCTGGGTGGTTTATCTTTATTTACAGTGGTCCCCGGGTGGTTTATCTTTATTTACAGTGGTTCCTGGGTGGTTTATCTTTATTTACAGTGGTATCCGGGTGGTTTATCTTTATTTACAGTGGTCTCTGGGTGGTTTATCTTTATTTACAGTGGTCCCTGGGTGGTTTATCTTTATTTACAGTGATCCCCGGGTGGTTTATCTTTATTTACAGTGGTTCCTGGGTGGTTTATCTTTATTTGCAGTGGTCCCAGATTGGTTTATCTTTATTTACAGTGGTTCCTGGGTGGTTTATCTTTATTTACAGTGTTCCCTGGGTGGTTTATCTTTATTTACAGTGGTCCCCGGGTGGTTTATCTTTATTTACAGTGGTCTCCGGGTGGTTTATCTTTATTTACAGTGGTCCGCGGGTGGTTTATCTTTATTTACAGTAGTCTCTGGGTGGTTTCTCTTTATTTACAGTGGTCCCTGCGTGGTTTATCTTTATTTACAGTGGTCCCCGGGTGGTTTATCTTTATTTACAGTGGACCCTGTGTGGTTTATCTTTGTTTACAGTTGTCCCTGTGTGGTTTATCTTTATTCACAGTGGTCCCTGGGAGGTTTATCTTTATTTACAGTGGTCCCCGGGTGGTTTATCTTTATTTACAGTGGTTCCTGGGTGTTTTATCTTTATTTACAGTGGTCCCTGGGTGGTTTATCTTTATTTACAGTGGTCCCAGGGTGGTTTATGTTTATTTACAGTGGTTCCTGGGTGGTTTATCTTTATTTACAGTGGTCTCTGGGTGGTTTGTCTTTATTTACAGTGGTCCCTGGGTGGTTTATCTTTATTTACAGTGGTCCCTGGGTGGTTTATCTTTATTTACAGTGGTCTCTGGGTGGTTTCTCTTTATTTACAGTGGTCCCTGGGTGGTTTATCTTTATTTACAGTGGCACCCGGGTGGTTTATCTTTATTTACAGTGGTCCCTGGGTGGTTTATCTTTATTTACAGTGGTCCCTGGGTGGTTTATCTTTATTTACCGAGGTTCCTGGGTGGTTTATCTTTATTTACAGTGGTCTTTGGGTGGTTTATCTTTATTTACAGTGGTCCCTGGGTGGATTATCTTTATTTACAATGGTCTCTGGGTGGTTTATCTTTATTTACAGTGGTCCCCGAGTGGTTTATCTTTATTTACCGTGGTTCCTGAGTGGTTTATATTTATTTACAGTGGTCTCTGGCTGGTTTAACTTTATTTACAGTGGTCCCCGGTTGGTTTATCTTTATTTACAGTGGTTCCCGTGTGCTTTTACTTTATTTACAGTGGTCCCTGGGTGGTTTATCTTTATTTACAGTGGTCTCTGGTTGGTTTATCTTTATTTACAGTTGTCCCTGGGTGGTTTATCTTTATTTACAGTGGTCCCTGGGTGGTTTATCTTTATTACAGTGGTCCCCGGGTGGTTTATCTTTATTTATAGTGGTCCCTGGGTGGTTTATCTTTATTTACAGTGGTCCCTGGGTGGTTTATCTTTATTTACAGTGGTCCCTGGGTGGTTTATCTTTATTTACAGTGGTCCCTGGGTGGTTTATCTTTATTTACAGTGGTCCCTGGGTGGTTTATCTTTATTTACAGTGGTCTCTGAGTGTTTTTTCTTTATTTACAGTGGTCTCTGGATGGTTTATCTTTATTTACAGTGGTCCCTGGGTGGTTTATCTTTATTTACAGTGGTCCCTGGGTGGTTTATCTTTATTTACAGTGGTCCCTGGGTGGTTTATCTTTATTTACAGTGGTCCCTGGGTGGTTTATCTTTATTTACAGTGGTCTCTGGGTGGTTTATCTTTATTTACAGTGGTCCCTGGGTGGTTTATCTTTATTTACAGTGGTCCCTGGGTGGTTTATCTTTATTCACAGTGGTCCCTGGGTGGTTAATCTTTATTTACAGTGGTCCCTGGGTGGTTTTTCTTTATTTACAGGGGTCCCTGGGTGGTTTATCTTCATTTACAGTGGTCCCCGGGTAGTTTATCTTTATTTACAGTGGTCCCCGAGTGGTTTATCTTTATTTACAGTGGTCGCTGGGTGGTTTATCTTTATTTACAGTGGACCCTGGGTGGTTTATCTTTATTGACAGTGTTCCCTGGGTGGTTTATCTGTATTTACAGTGGTCCCTGGGTGGTTTATCTTTATTTACAGTGGTCCCCGGGTGGTTTATCTTTATTTACAGTGGTTCCTGGGTGGTTTATCTTTATTTACAGTGGTATCCGGGTGGTTTATCTTTATTTACAGTGGTCTCTGGGTGGTTTATCTTTATTTACAGTGGTCCCTGTGTGGTTTATCTTTATTTACAGTGGTCCCTGGGTGGTTTATCTTTATTTACAGTGGTTCCTGGGTGGTTTATCTTTATTTGCAGTGGTCCCAGAGTGGTTTATCTTTATTTACAATGGTTCCTGGGTGGTTTATCTTTATTTACAGTGTTCCCTGGGTGGTTTATCTTTATTTACAGTGGTCCCCGGGTGGTTTATCTTTATTTACAGTGGTCTCCGGGTGGTTTATCTTTATTTACAGTGGTCCGCGGGTGGTTTATCTTTATTTACAGTAGTCTCTGGGTGGTTTCTCTTTAATTACAGTGGTCCCTGCGTGGTTTATCTTTATTTACAGTGGTCCCCGGGTGGTTTATCTTTATTTACAGTGGTCCCTGTGTGGTTTATCTTTGTTTACAGTTGTCCCTGTGTGGTTTATCTTTATTCACAGTGGTCCCTGGGAGGTTTATCTTTATTTACAGTGATCCCCGGGTGGTTTATCTTTATTTACAGTGGTTCCTGGGTGGTTTATCTTTATTTACAGTGGTCCCTGGGTGGTTTATCTTTATTTTCAGTGGTCCCCGGGTGGTTTATGTTTATTTACAGTGGTTCCTGGGTGGTTTATCTTTATTTACAGTGGTCTCTGGGTGGTTTGTCTTTATTTACAGTGGTCCCTGGGTGGTTTATCTTTATTTACAGTGGTCCCTGGGTGGTTTATCTTTATTTACAGTGGTCTCTGGGTGGTTTCTCTTTATTTACAGTGGTCCCTGGGTGGTTTATCTTTATTTACAGTGGCACCCGGGTGGTTTATCTTTATTTACAGTGGTCCCTGGGTGGTTTATCTTTATTTACAGTTGTCCCTGGGTGGTTTATCTTTATTTACCGTGGTTCCTGGGTGGTTTATCTTTATTTACAGTGGTCTTTGGGTGGTTTATCTTTATTTACAGTGGTCCCTGGGTGGATTATCTTTATTTACAATGGTCTCTGGGTGGTTTATCTTTATTTACAGTGGTCCCCGAGTGGTTTATCTTTATTTACAGTGGTCGCTGGGTGGTTTATCTTTATTTACAGTGGACCCTGGGTGGTTTATCTTTATTGACAGTGGTCCCTGGGTGGATTATCTTTATTTACAGTGGTCCCTGGGTGGTTTATCTTTATTTACAGTGGTCCCCGGGTGGTTTATCTTTATTTACAGTGGTTCCTGGGTGGTTTATCTTTATTTACAGTGGTATCCGGGTGGTTTATCTTTATTTACAGTGGTCTCTGGGTGGTTTATCTTTATTTACAGTGGTCCCTGGGTGGTTTATCTTTATTTACAGTGATCCCCGGGTGGTTTATCTTTATTTACAGTGGTTCCTGGGTGGTTTATCTTTATTTGCAGTGGTCCCAGAGTTGTTTATCTTTATTTACAGTGGTTCCTGGGTGGTTTATCTTTATTTACAGTGTTCCCTGGGTGGTTTATCTTTATTTACAGTGGTCCCCGGGTGGTTTATCTTTATTTACAGTGGTCTCCGGGTGGTTTATCTTTATTTACAGTGGTCCGCGGGTGGTTTATCTTTATTTACAGTAGTCTCTGGGTGGTTTCTCTTTATTTACAGTGGTCCCTGCGTGGTTTATCTTTATTTACAGTGGTCCCCGGGTGGTTTATCTTTATTTACAGTGGACCCTGTGTGGTTTATCTTTGTTTACAGTTGTCCCTGTGTGGTTTATCTTTATTCACAGTGGTCCCTGGGAGGTTTATCTTTATTTACAGTGGTCCCCGGGTGGTTTATCTTTATTTACAGTGGTTCCTGGGTGTTTTATCTTTATTTACAGTGGTCCCTGGGTGGTTTATCTTTATTTACAGTGGTCCCAGGGTGGTTTATGTTTATTTACAGTGGTTCCTGGGTGGTTTATCTTTATTTACAGTGGTCTCTGGGTGGTTTGTCTTTATTTACAGTGGTCCCTGGGTGGTTTATCTTTATTTACAGTGGTCCCTGGGTGGTTTATCTTTATTTACAGTGGTCTCTGGGTGGTTTCTCTTTATTTACAGTGGTCCCTGGGTGGTTTATCTTTATTTACAGTGGCACCCGGGTGGTTTATCTTTATTTACAGTGGTCCCTGGGTGGTTTATCTTTATTTACAGTGGTCCCTGGGTGGTTTATCTTTATTTACCGAGGTTCCTGGGTGGTTTATCTTTATTTACAGTGGTCTTTGGGTGGTTTATCTTTATTTACAGTGGTCCCTGGGTGGATTATCTTTATTTACAATGGTCTCTGGGTGGTTTATCTTTATTTACAGTGGTCCCCGAGTGGTTTATCTTTATTTACCGTGGTTCCTGAGTGGTTTATATTTATTTACAGTGGTCTCTGGCTGGTTTAACTTTATTTACAGTGGTCCCCGGTTGGTTTATCTTTATTTACAGTGGTTCCCGTGTGCTTTTACTTTATTTACAGTGGTCCCTGGGTGGTTTATCTTTATTTACAGTGGTCTCTGGTTGGTTTATCTTTATTTACAGTTGTCCCTGGGTGGTTTATCTTTATTTACAGTGGTCCCTGGGTGGTTTATCTTAATTTACAGTGGTCCCTGGGTGGTTTATCTTTATTTACAGTGGTCACCGGGTGGTTTATCTTTATTTACAGTGGTCCCTGGGTGGTTTATCTTTATTTACAGTGGTCCCTGGGTGGTTTATCTTTATTTACAGTGGTCCCTGGGTGGTTTATCTTTATTTACAGTGGTCCCTGGGTGGTTTATCTTTATTTACAGTGGTCCCTGGGTGGTTTATCTTTATTAGCAGTGGTTCCCTGGGTGGTTTATCTTTATTTACAGTGGTCTCTGGGTAGTTTATCTTTATTTACAGTGGTCTGTGGCTGGATTATCTTTATTTATAGTGGTCCCCGGGTGGTTTATCTTTATTTACAGTGGTCCCCGGGTGTTTTATCTTTATTTACAGTGGTCCCCGGGTGGTTTATCTTTATTTACAGTGGTCCCTGGGTTGTTTATCTTTATTTACAGTGGTCCCTGGGTGGTTTATCTTTATTTACAGTGGTTCCCGGGTGGTTTATCTTTATTTACAATGGTTCCCGGTTGGTTTATCTTTATTTACAGTGGTCCCTGGGTGGTTTATCTTTATTTACAGTGGTCCCTTGGTGGTTTATCTTTATTTACAGTGGTCCCTGGGTGGTATATCTTTATTTACAGTGGTCCCCGGGTGGTTTATCTTTATTTACAGTGGTTCCCGGGTGGTTTATCTTTATTTACAGTGGTCCCTGGGTGGTTTATCTTTATTTACAGTGCTCTCTGGGTGGTTTATCTTTATTTACAGTGGTCCCTGGGTGGTTTATCTTTAGTTTCAGTGCTCCCTGGGTGGTTTATCTTTATTTACAGTGGTCCCTGGGTGGTTTATCTTTATTTACAGTGGTCCCTGGGTGGTTTATCTTTATTTACAGTGGTCCCAGGGTGGATTATCTTTATTTACAGTGGTCCCTGTGTGGTTTATCTTTATTTGCAGTGGTCTCTGGGTGGTTTATCTTTATTTACAGTGGTCCCTGGGTGGTTTATCTTTATTTACAGTGGTCCCTGGGTGGTTTATCTTTATTTACAGCGGTCCCCGGGTGGTTTATCTTTATTTACAGTGGTCCCTGGGTGGTTTATCTTTATTTACAGTGGTCTCTGGGTGGTTTATCTTAATTTACAGTGGTCCCTGTGTGGTTTATCTTTATTTACAGTGTTCCCTGGGTGGTTTATCTTTATTTACAGTGGTCCCCGGGTGGTTTATCTTTATTTACAGTGCTCCCCGGGTGGTTTATCTTTATTTACAGTGGTCCCTGGGTGGTTTATCTTTATTTACAGTGGTCCACGGGTGGTTTATCTTTATGTATAGTGATCCCCGGGTGGTTTATCTTTATTTACAGTGGTTCCCGTGTGGTTTATCTTTATTTACAGTGGTCCCCGGGTGGTTTATCTTTATTTACAGTGCTCCCCGGGTGGTTTATGTTTATTTACAGTGGTCCCTGGGTGGTTTATCTTTATTTACAGTGGTCCCCGGGTGGTTTATCTTTATTTATAGTGAACCCCGGGTGGTTTATCTTTATTTACAGTGGTTCCCGTGTGGTTTATCTTTATTTGCAGTGGTCCCTGGGTGGTTTATCTTTATTTACAGTGGTCTCTGGGTGTTTTATCTTTATTTACAGTGGTCCCTGGGTGTTTTATCTTTACTTACAGTGGTCTCCGGGTGGTTTATCTTTATTTACATTGGTTCCTGGGTGGTTTATCTTTATTTACATTGGTTCCTGGGTGGTTTATCTTTATTTACAGTGGTTCCCTGAGTGGTTTATCTTTATTTACAGTGGTCTCCGGGTGGTTTATCTTTATTTACAGTGGTCCCCGGGTGGTTTATCTTTATTTACAGTGGTCCCTGGGTGGTTTATCTTTATTTCCAATGGTCTCTGGGTGGTTTATCGTTATTTACAGTGGTTCCCGGGTGGTTTATCTTTATTTACAGTGGTCCCTGGGTGGTTTATCTTTATTTACAGTGGTCTCTGTGTGGTTTCTCTTTATTTACAGTGGTCGCTGGGTGGTTTATCTTTACTTACAGTGGTCCCTGGGTGGTTTATCTTTAGTTACCATGGTCTCTGGGTGGTTTATCTTTTTTTACAGTGGTCCCCGGTTGGTTTTTCTTTATTTACCGTGGTTCCTGGATGGTTTATATTTATTTACAGTGGTCTCTGGGTGGTTTATCTTTATTTACAGTCGTCTCTGGGTGGTTTATCTTTATTTACAGTGATCTCTGGGTGGTTTATATTTATTTACAGTGGTCCCTGGGTGGTTTATCTTTATTTACAGTGTTCCCTGGGTGGTTTATCTTTATTTACAGTGGTCCCCGGGTGGTTTATCTTCATTTACAGTGGTCCCCGGGTGGTTTATCTTTATTTACAGTGGTTCCCGGGTGGTTTAACTTTATTTACAGTGGTCCCTGGGTGGTTTATCTTTATTTACAGTGGTCTCTGGGTGGTTTATCTTTATTTACAGTTGTCCCTGGGTGGTTTATCTTTATTTACAGCGGTCCCTGGGTGGTTTATCTTTATTTACAGTGGTCCCTGGGTGGTTTATCTTTATTTACAGTGGTCCCCGGGTGGTTTATCTTTATTTACAGTGGTCCCTGGGTGGTTTACCTTTATTTGCAGTGGTCCCTGGGTGGTTTATCTTTATTTACAGTGTTCCCTGGGTGGTTTATCTTTATTTACAGTGGTCTCCGGGTAGTTTATCTTTATTTACAGTGGTCCCCGGGTGGTTTATTTTTATTTACAGTGGTCGCTGGGTGGTTTATCTTTATTTACAGTGGACCCTGTGTGGTTTATCTTTATTTACAGTGGTCCCTGGGTGGTTTATCTTTATTTACTGTGGTCCCTGGGTGGTTTATCTTTATTTACAGTGGTCCCCGGATGGGTTATCTTTATGTACAGTGGTTCCTGGGTGGTTTATCTTTATTTACAGTGGTCCCCGGGTGGTTTATATTTATTTACAATGGTCTCTGGGTGGTTTATCTTTATTTACAGTGGTCCCTGGGTTGTTTATCTTTATTTACAGTGGTCCCCGGGTGGTTTATCTTTATTTACAGTGGTTTCTGGGAGGTTTATCTGTATTTGCAGTGGTCCCTGGGTGGTTTATCTTTATTTACATTTGTTCCTGGGTGGTTTATCTTTATTTACAGTGGTCCCTGGGTGGTTTATCTTTATTTACAGTGGTCCCCGGGTGGTTTATATTTATTTACAGTGATCTCCGGATGGTTTATCTTTATTTACAGTGGTCCCCGGGTGGTTTATCTTTATTTACAGTGGTCCCTTTGTGGTTTATCTTTATTTACAGTGGTCCCTGGGTGGTTTATCTTTATTTATATTGCCCCGGGTGGTTTATCTTTATTTACAGTGGTCCCTTTGTGGTTTATCTTTATTTACTGTGGTCCCTGTGTGGTTTATCTTTATTTACAGTGGTCCCCGGGTGGTTTATCTTTATCTACAGTGGTCCTTGGGTGATTTATCTTTATTTACAGTGGTCCCCGGGTGGTTTATCTTTATTTACAGTGGTTCCTGGGTGGTTTATCTTTATTTACAGTGGTCCCTGGGTGGTTTATCTTTATTTACAGTGGTCCCCGGGTGGTTTATCTTTATTTACAGTGGTTCCTGGGAGGTTTATCTTTATTTACAGTGGTCTCTGGGTGGTTTGTCTTTATTTACAGTGGATCCTGGGTGGTTTATCTTTATTTACAGTGGTCCTTGGGTGGTTTATCTTTATTTACAGTGGTCTCTGGGTGGTTTATCTTTATTTACAGTGGTCCCTGGGTGGTTTATCTTTATTTACAGTGGTACCCGGGTGGTTTATCTTTATTTACAGTGGTCCCTGGGTGGTTTATCTTTATTTACAGTGGTCCCTGGGTGGTTTATCTTTATTTAAAGTGATCCCCGGGTGGTTTATCTTTATTTACAGTGGTTCCCGTGTGGTTTATCTTTATTTACAGTGGTCCCTGGGTGGATTATCTTTATTTACAATGGTCTCTGGGTGTTTAATCTTT
Organism: Scyliorhinus torazame; assembly: GCF_047496885.1. Taxonomy (NCBI): domain Eukaryota; kingdom Metazoa; phylum Chordata; class Chondrichthyes; order Carcharhiniformes; family Scyliorhinidae; genus Scyliorhinus; species Scyliorhinus torazame. The sequence continues at coordinate 17,867 of NW_027308007.1, read as the reverse complement.
ATTTACAGTGGTCCCTGGGTGTTTTATCTTTACTTACAGTGGTCTCTGGGTGGTTTATCTTTATTTACAGTGGTTTATCTTTATTTACATTGGTTCCTGGGTGGTTTATCTTTATTTCCAATGGTCTCTGGGTGGTTTATCTTTATTTACAGTGGTTCCCGGGTGGTTTATCTTTATTTACAGTGGTCCCTGGGTGGTTTATCTTTATTTACAGTGGTCTCTGTGTGGTTTGTCTTTATTTACAGTGGTCCCTGGGTGGTTTATCTTTATTTACTGTGATCCCTGGGTGGTTTACCTTTATTTACAGTGGTCCCTGGGTGGTTTATCTTTATTTACAGTGGTCCCTGGGAGGTTTTTCTTTATTTACAGTGGTCTCTGGGTGGTTTATCTTTATTTACAGTGGTCCCTGGGTGGTTTATCTTTATTAACAGTGGTCCCTGGGTGGTTTACCTTTATTTACAGTGGTCCCTGGGTGGTTTATCTTTATTTACCATGGTCTCTGGGTGGTTTATCTTTATTTACAGTGGTCCCCGGGTGGTTTATCTTTATTTACAGTGGTTCCTGGGTGGTTTATATTTATTTACAGTGGTCTCTGGGTGGTTTATCTTTATTTACAGTCGTCTCTGGGTGGTTTATCTTTATTTACAGTGATCCCTGGGTGGTTTATATTTATTTACAGTGGTCCCTGGTTGGTTTATCTTTATTTACAGTGTTCCCTGGGTGGTTTATCTTTATTTACAGTGGTCCCCGGGTGGTTTATCTTTATTTACAGTGGTCCCCGGGTGGTTTATCTTTATTTACAGTGGTTCTCGGGTGGTTTAACTTTGTTTACAGTGGTCCCTGGGTGGTTTATCTTTATTTACAGTGGTCTCTGGGTGGTTTATCTTTATTTACAGTTGTCCCTGGGTGGTTTCTCTTTATTTACAGCGGTCCCTGGGTGGTTTATCTTTATTTACAGTGGTCCCCGGGTGGTTTATCTTCATTTACAGTGGTCCCCGGGTGGTTTATTTTTATTTACAGTGGTCCCTGGGTGGTTTATCTTTATTTGCAGTGGTCCCTGGGTGGTTTATCTTTATTTACAGTGTTCCCTGGGTGGTTTATCTTAATTTACAGTGGTCTCCGGGTAGTTTATGTTTATTTACAGTGGTCCCCGGGTGGTTTATTTTTATTTACAGTGGTCGCTGGGTGGTTTATCTTTATTTACAGTGGACCCTGGGTGGTTTATCTTTATTTACAGTGGTCCCTGGGTGGTTTATCTTTATTCATACTGGTCACTGGGTGGTTTATCTTTATTTACAGTGGTCCCCGGGTGGTTTATCTTTATTTACAGTGGTTCCTGGGTGGTTTATCTTTATTTACACTGGTCCCTGGGTGGTTTATCTTTATTTACAGTGGTCCCTGGGTGGTTTATCTTTATTTACACTGGTCCCTGGGTGGTTTATCTTTATTTGCAGTGGTCCCCGGGTGGTTTATCTTTATTTACAGTGGTTCCTGGGTGGTTTATCTTTATTTACAGTGGTCCCTGGGTGGTTTATCTTTATTTACAGTGGTCCCCGGGTGGTTTATCTTTATTTCAAGTGATCCCCGCGTGGTTTATCTTTATTTACAGTGGTTCCCGTGTGGTTTATCTTTATTTACAGAGGTCCCTGGGTGGTTTACCTTTATTTACAATGGTCTCTGGGTGTTTTATCTTTATTTACAGTGGTCCCTGGGTGTTTTATCTTTACTTACAGTGGTCTCTGGGTGGTTTATCTTTATTTACAGTGGTCCCTGGGTGGTTTATCTTTATTTACATTGGTTCCTGGGTGGTTTATCTTTATTTCCAATGGTCTCTGGGTGGTTTATCTTTATTTACAGTGGTTCCCGGGTGGTTTATCTTTATTTACAGTGGTCCCTCGGTGGTTTATCTTTATTTACAGTGGTCTCTGTGTGGTTTCTCATTATTTACAGTGGTCCCTGGGTGGTTTATCTTTATTTACTGTGATCCCTGGGTGGTTTACCTTTATTTACAGTGGTCCCTGGGTGGTTTATCTTTATTTACAGTGGTCCCTGGGAGGTTTTTCTTTATTTACAGTGGTCTCTGGGTGGTTTATCATTATTTACAGTGGTCCCTGGTTGGTTTATCTTTATTAACAGTGGTCCCTGGGTGGTTTATCTTTATTTACAGTGGTCCCTGGGTGGTTTATCTTTATTTACCATGGTCTCTGGGTGGTTTATCTTTATTTACAGTGGTCCCCGTGTGGTTTATCTTTATTTACCGTGGTTCCTGGGTGGTTTATATTTATTTACAGTGGTCTGTGGGTGGTTTATCTTTAATTACAGTCGTCTCTGGGTGGTTTATCTTTATTTACAGTGATCCCTGGGTGGTTTATATTTATTTACAGTGGTCCCTGGGTGGTTTATCTTTATTTACAGTGTTCGCTGGGTGGTTTATCTTTATTTACAGTGGTCCCCGGGTGGTTTATCTTTATTTACAGTGGTCCCCGGGTGGTTTATCTTTATTTACAGTGGTTCCCGGGTGGTTTAACTTTATTTACAGTGGTCCCTGGGTGGTTTATCTTTATTTACAGTGGTCTCTGGGTGGTTTATCTTTATTTACAGTTGTCCCTGTGTGGTTTCTCTTTATTTACAGTGGTCCCTGGGTGGTTTATCTTTATTTACAGAGGTCCCTGGGTGGTTTATCTTTATTTACAGTGGTCCCCGGGTGGTTTATCTTTATTTACAGTGGTTCCTGGGTGGTTTATCTGTATTTGCAGTGGTCCCTGGGTGGTTTATCTTTATTTACAGTGGTTCCTGGGTAGTTTATCTTTATTTACAGTGGTCCCTGGGTGGTTTATCTTTATTTACAGTGGTCCCCGGGTGGTTTACCTTTATTTACAGTGGTCTCCGGATGGTTTATCTTTATTTACAGTGGTCCCCGGGTGGTTTATCTTTATTTACAGTGGTCTATGGGTGGTTTATCTTTATTTACAGTGGTCCCTGGGTGGTTTATCTTTATTTACAGTGGTCCCTGGGTGGTTTATCTTTATTTACAGTGGTCCCTGGGTGGTTTATCTTTATTTAAAGTGATCCCCGGGTGGTTTATCTTTATTTACAGTGGTTCCCGTGTGGTTTATCTTTATTTACAGTGGTCCCTGGGTGGATTATCTTTATTTACAATGGTCTCTGGGTGTTTAATCTTTATTTACAGTGGTCCCTGGGTGTTTTATCTTTACTTACAGTGGTCTCTGGGTGGTTTATCTTTATTTACAGTGGTTTATCTTTATTTACATTGGTTCCTGGGTGGTTTATCTTTATTTCCAATGGTCTCTGGGTGGTTTATCTTTATTTACAGTGGTTCCCGGGTGGTTTATCTTTATTTACAGTGGTCCCTGGGTGGTTTATCTTTATTTACAGTGGTCTCTGTGTGGTTTGTCTTTATTTACAGTGGTCCCTGGGTGGTTTATCTTTATTTACTGTGATCCCTGGGTGGTTTACCTTTATTTACAGTGGTCCCTGGGTGGTTTATCTTTATTTACAGTGGTCCCTGGGAGGTTTTTCTTTATTTACAGTGGTCTCTGGGTGGTTTATCTTTATTTACAGTGGTCCCTGGGTGGTTTATCTTTATTAACAGTGGTCCCTGGGTGGTTTACCTTTATTTACAGTGGTCCCTGGGTGGTTTATCTTTATTTACCATGGTCTCTGGGTGGTTTATCTTTATTTACAGTGGTCCCCGGGTGGTTTATCTTTATTTACAGTGGTTCCTGGGTGGTTTATATTTATTTACAGTGGTCTCTGGGTGGTTTATCTTTATTTACAGTCGTCTCTGGGTGGTTTATCTTTATTTACAGTGATCCCTGGGTGGTTTATATTTATTTACAGTGGTCCCTGGTTGGTTTATCTTTATTTACAGTGTTCCCTGGGTGGTTTATCTTTATTTACAGTGGTCCCCGGGTGGTTTATCTTTATTTACAGTGGTCCCCGGGTGGTTTATCTTTATTTACAGTGGTTCTCGGGTGGTTTAACTTTGTTTACAGTGGTCCCTGGGTGGTTTATCTTTATTTACAGTGGTCTCTGGGTGGTTTATCTTTATTTACAGTTGTCCCTGGGTGGTTTCTCTTTATTTACAGCGGTCCCTGGGTGGTTTATCTTTATTTACAGTGGTCCCCGGGTGGTTTATCTTCATTTACAGTGGTCCCCGGGTGGTTTATTTTTATTTACAGTGGTCCCTGGGTGGTTTATCTTTATTTGCAGTGGTCCCTGGGTGGTTTATCTTTATTTACAGTGTTCCCTGGGTGGTTTATCTTAATTTACAGTGGTCTCCGGGTAGTTTATGTTTATTTACAGTGGTCCCCGGGTGGTTTATTTTTATTTACAGTGGTCGCTGGGTGGTTTATCTTTATTTACAGTGGACCCTGGGTGGTTTATCTTTATTTACAGTGGTCCCTGGGTGGTTTATCTTTATTCATACTGGTCACTGGGTGGTTTATCTTTATTTACAGTGGTCCCCGGGTGGTTTATCTTTATTTACAGTGGTTCCTGGGTGGTTTATCTTTATTTACACTGGTCCCTGGGTGGTTTATCTTTATTTACAGTGGTCCCTGGGTGGTTTATCTTTATTTACACTGGTCCCTGGGTGGTTTATCTTTATTTGCAGTGGTCCCCGGGTGGTTTATCTTTATTTACAGTGGTTCCTGGGTGGTTTATCTTTATTTACAGTGGTCCCTGGGTGGTTTATCTTTATTTACAGTGGTCCCCGGGTGGTTTATCTTTATTTCAAGTGATCCCCGCGTGGTTTATCTTTATTTACAGTGGTTCCCGTGTGGTTTATCTTTATTTACAGAGGTCCCTGGGTGGTTTACCTTTATTTACAATGGTCTCTGGGTGTTTTATCTTTATTTACAGTGGTCCCTGGGTGTTTTATCTTTACTTACAGTGGTCTCTGGGTGGTTTATCTTTATTTACAGTGGTCCCTGGGTGGTTTATCTTTATTTACATTGGTTCCTGGGTGGTTTATCTTTATTTCCAATGGTCTCTGGGTGGTTTATCTTTATTTACAGTGGTTCCCGGGTGGTTTATCTTTATTTACAGTGGTCCCTCGGTGGTTTATCTTTATTTACAGTGGTCTCTGTGTGGTTTCTCATTATTTACAGTGGTCCCTGGGTGGTTTATCTTTATTTACTGTGATCCCTGGGTGGTTTACCTTTATTTACAGTGGTCCCTGGGTGGTTTATCTTTATTTACAGTGGTCCCTGGGAGGTTTTTCTTTATTTACAGTGGTCTCTGGGTGGTTTATCATTATTTACAGTGGTCCCTGGTTGGTTTATCTTTATTAACAGTGGTCCCTGGGTGGTTTATCTTTATTTACAGTGGTCCCTGGGTGGTTTATCTTTATTTACCATGGTCTCTGGGTGGTTTATCTTTATTTACAGTGGTCCCCGTGTGGTTTATCTTTATTTACCGTGGTTCCTGGGTGGTTTATATTTATTTACAGTGGTCTGTGGGTGGTTTATCTTTAATTACAGTCGTCTCTGGGTGGTTTATCTTTATTTACAGTGATCCCTGGGTGGTTTATATTTATTTACAGTGGTCCCTGGGTGGTTTATCTTTATTTACAGTGTTCGCTGGGTGGTTTATCTTTATTTACAGTGGTCCCCGGGTGGTTTATCTTTATTTACAGTGGTCCCCGGGTGGTTTATCTTTATTTACAGTGGTTCCCGGGTGGTTTAACTTTATTTACAGTGGTCCCTGGGTGGTTTATCTTTATTTACAGTGGTCTCTGGGTGGTTTATCTTTATTTACAGTTGTCCCTGTGTGGTTTCTCTTTATTTACAGTGGTCCCTGGGTGGTTTATCTTTATTTACAGAGGTCCCTGGGTGGTTTATCTTTATTTACAGTGGTCCCCGGGTGGTTTATCTTTATTTACAGTGGTTCCTGGGTGGTTTATCTGTATTTGCAGTGGTCCCTGGGTGGTTTATCTTTATTTACAGTGGTTCCTGGGTAGTTTATCTTTATTTACAGTGGTCCCTGGGTGGTTTATCTTTATTTACAGTGGTCCCCGGGTGGTTTACCTTTATTTACAGTGGTCTCCGGATGGTTTATCTTTATTTACAGTGGTCCCCGGGTGGTTTATCTTTATTTACAGTGGTCTATGGGTGGTTTATCTTTATTTACAGTGGTCCCTGGGTGGTTTATCTTTATTTATAGTGGCCCCGGGTGGTTTATCTTTATTTACAGTGGTCCCTGTGTGGTTTATCTTTATTTACAGTGGTCCCTGTGTGGTTTATCTTTATTTACAGTGGTCCCTGTGTGGTTTATCTTTATTTACAGTGGTCCCTGGGAGGTTTATCTTTATTTACAGTGGTCCCCGGGTGGTTTATCTTTATTTACAGTGGTTCCTGGGTGGTATATCTTTATTTACAGTGGTCCCTGGGTGGTTTATCTTTATTTACAGTGGTCCCTGGGTGGTTTATCTTTATTTACAGTGGTCTATGGGTGGTTTTTTCTTTATTTACAGTGGTCCCTGGGTGGTTTATCTTTATTTACAGTGGTCCCCGTGTGGTGTATCTTTATCTACAGTGGTCCCTGGGTGGTTTATCTTTATTTACAGTGGTCCCTGGGTGGTCCCTGGGTGGTTTGTCTTTATTTACTGTGGTTCCTGGGTGGTTTATCTTTATTTACAGTGGTCTCTGGGTGGTTTATCTTTATTTACAGTGGTCCCTGGGTGGATTATCTATATTTACAATGGTCTCTGGGTGGTTTATCTTTATTTACAGTGGTCCCCGGGTGGTTTATCTTTATTTACAGTGATTCCTGGGTGGTTTATATTTATTTACAGTGGTCTCTGTGTGGTTTATCTTTATTTACAGTGGTCCCCGGGTGGTTTATCTTTATTTACAGTGGTTCCCGGGTGGTTTATTTTTATTTACAGTGGTCCCTGTGTGTTTTATCTTTATTTACAGTGGTCTCTGGGTGGTTTATCTTTATTTACAGTGGTCCCTGGGTGGTTTATCTTTATTTACAGTGGTCCCCGGGTGGTTTATCTTTATTTACAGTGGTCCCTGGGTGGTTTATCTTTATTTACAGTGGTCCCTGGGTGGTTTATCTTTATTTACATTGGTTCCTGGGTGGTTTATCTTTATTTCCAATGGTCTCTGGGTGGTTTATCTTTATTTACAGTGGTTCCCGGGTGGTTTATCTTTATTTACAGTGGTCCCTGGGTGGTTTATCTTTATTTACAGTGGTCTCTGTGTGGTTTCTCTTTATTTACAGTGGTCCCTGGGTGGTTTATCTTTATTTACTGTGATCCCTGGGTGGTTTACCTTTATTTACAGTGGTCCCTGGGTGGTTTATCTTTATTTACAGTGGTCCCTGGGAGGTTTTTCTTTATTTACAGTGGTCTCTGGGTGGTTTATCATTATTTACAGTGGTCCCTGGTTGGTTTATCTTTATTAACAGTGGTCCCTGGGTGGTTTATCTTTATTTACAGTGGTCCCTGGGTGGTTTATCTTTATTTACCATGGTCTCTGGGTGGTTTATCTTTATTTACAGTGGTCCCCGTGTGGTTTATCTTTATTTACCGTGGTTCCTGGGTGGTTTATATTTATTTACAGTGGTCTGTGGGTGGTTTATCTTTAATTACAGTCGTCTCTGGGTGGTTTATCTTTATTTACAGTGATCCCTGGGTGGTTTATATTTATTTACAGTGGTTCCTTGGTGGTTTATCTTTATTTACAGTGTTCGCTGGGTGGTTTATCTTTATTTACAGTTGTCCCCGGGTGGTTTATCTTTATTTACAGTGGTCCCCGGGTGGTTTATCTTTATTTACAGTGGTTCCCGGGTGGTTTAACTTTATTTACAGTGGTCCCTGGGTGGTTTATCTTTATTTACAGTGGTCTCTGGGTGGTTTATCTTTATTTACAGTTGTCCCTGTGTGGTTTCTCTTTATTTACAGTGGTCCCTGGGTGGTTTATCTTTATTTACAGAGGTCCCTGGGTGGTTTATCTTTATTTACAGTGGTCCCCGGGTGGTTTATCTTTATTTACAGTGGTTCCTGGGTGGTTTATCTGTATTTGCAGTGGTCCCTGGGTGGTTTATCTTTATTTACAGTGGTTCCTGGGTGGTTTATCTTTATTTACAGTGGTCCCTGGGTGGTTTATCTTTATTTACAGTGGTCCCCGGGTGGTTTACCTTTATTTACAGTGGTCTCCGGATGGTTTATCTTTATTTACAGTGGTCCCCGGGTTGTTTATCTTTATTTACAGTGGTCTATGGGTGGTTTATCTTTATTTACAGTGGTCCCTGGGTGGTTTATCTTTATTTATAGTGGCCCCGGGTGGTTTATCTTTATTTACAGTGGTCCCTGTGTGGTTTATCTTTATTTACAGTGGTCCCTGTGTGGTTTATCTTTATTTACAGTGGTCCCTGTGTGGTTTATCTTTATTTACAGTGGTCCCTGGGAGGTTTATCTTTATTTACAGTGGTCCCCGGGTGGTTTATCTTTATTTACAGTGGTTCCTGGGTGGTATATCTTTATTTACAGTGGTCCCTGGGTGGTTTATCTTTATTTACAGTGGTCCCTGGGTGGTTTATCTTTATTTACAGTGGTCTATGGGTGGTTTTTCTTTATTTACAGTGGTCCCTGGGTGGTTTATCTTTATTTACAGTGGTCCCCGGGTGGTTTATCTTTATCTACAGTGGTCCCTGGGTGGTTTATCTTTATTTACAGTGGTCCCTGGGTGGTCCCTGGGTGGTTTGTCTTTATTTACTGTGGTTCCTGGGTGGTTTATCTTTATTTACAGTAGTCTCTGGGTGGTTTATCTTTATTTACAGTGGTCCCTGGGTGGATTATCTTTATTTACAATGGTCTCTGGGTGGTTTATCTTTATTTACAGTGGTCCCCGGGTGGTTTATCTTTATTTACAGTGATTCCTGGGTGGTTTATATTTATTTACAGTGGTCTCTGTGTGGTTTATCTTTATTTACAGTGGTCCCCGGGTGGTTTATCTTTATTTACAGTGGTTCCCGGGTGGTTTATTTTTATTTACAGTGGTCCCTGTGTGTTTTATCTTTATTTACAGTGGTCTCTGGGTGGTTTATCTTTATTTACAGTGGTCCCTGGGTGGTTTATCTTTATTTACAGTGGTCCCCGGGTGGTTTATCTTTATTTACAGTGGTCCCTGGGTGGTTTATCTTTATTTACAGTGGTCCCCGGGTGGTTTATATTTTTTTACAGTGGTCCCTGTGTGGTTTATCTTTATTTACAGTGGCCCCTGGGTGGTTTATCTTCATTTACAGTGGTCCCTGGGTGGTTTATCTTTATTTACAGTGGTCTCTGGGTGGTTTTTCTTTATTTACAGTGGGCCCTGGGTGGTTTATCTTTATTTTCAGTGGTCCCTGGGTGGTTTATCTTTATTTACAGTGGTCCCTGGGTGGATTATCTTTATTTATAGTCGTCCCTGGGTGGTTTATCTTTATTTACAGTGGTCCCCGGGTGGTTTATCTTTATTTTCAGTGATCCCTGGGTGGTTTATCTTTATTTACAGTGGTCCCTGGGTGGTTTATGTTTATTTACTGTGGTTCCCTAGGTTGTTTATCTTGATTTGCAGTGGTTCCAGGGTGGTTTATCTTTATTTATAGTGGTTCCCGGGTGTTTATCTTTATTTACAGTGGCTCCCGGGTGGTTTATATTTATTTCCAGTGGTCCCTGGGTGGTTTATCTTTATTTACAGTGGTTCCCTGGTGGTTTAACTTTATTTACAGTGGTCCCTGGGTGGTTTATCTTTATTTACAGTGATCTCTGGGTGGTTTATCTTTATTTACAGTTGTCCCTGGGTGGTTTCTCTTTATTTACAGTGGTCCCTGGGTGGTTTATCTTTATTTACAGTGGTCCCTGGGTGGTTTATCTTTATTTACAGTGGTTCCTCGGGTGGTTCGTCTTTATTTACAGTGGTCGCTGGGTGGTTTATCTTTATTTGCAGTGGTCCCTGGGTGGTTTATCTTTATTTACAGTGTTCCCTGGGTGGTTTATCTTTATTTACAGTGGTCTCCGGGTAGTTTATGTTTATTTACAGTGGTCCCCGGGAGGTTTATTTTTATTTACAGTGGTCGCTGGGTAGTTTATCTTTATTTACAGTGGACCCTGGGTGGTTTATCTTTATTTACAGTGGTCCCTGGGTGGATTATCTTTATTTACTATGGTCCCTGGGTGGTTTATCTTTATTTACAGTGGTCCCCGGGTGGTTTATCTTTATTTACAGTGGTTCCTGGGTGGTTTATCTTTATTTACAGTGGTCCCTGAGTGGTTTATCTTTATTTACAGTGGTCCCCGGGTGGTTTATCTTTATTTACAGTGGTCCCTGGGTGGTTTATCTTTATTTAAAGTGATCCCCGGGTGGTTTATCTTTTTTTACAGTGGTTCCCGTGTGGTTGATCTTTATTTACAGTGGTCCCTGGGTGGTTTATCTTTATTTACAATGGTCTCTGGGTGTTTTATCTTTATTTACAGTGGTCCCTGGGTGTTTTATCTTTACTTACAGTGGTCCCTGGGTGGTTTATCTTTATTTACAGTGGTCCCCGGGTGGTTTATGTTTATTTACATTGGTTCCTGGGTGGTTTATCTTTATTTCCAATGGTCTCTGGGTGGTTTATCTTTATTTACAGTGGTTCCCGGGTGGTTTATCTTTATTTACAGTGGTCCCTGGGTGGTTTATCTTTATTTACAGTGGTCTTTGTGTGGTTTCTCTTTATTTACAGTGGTCCCTGGGTGGTTTATCTTTATTTACTGTGATCCCTGGGTGGTTTACCTTTATTTACAGTGGTCCCTGGGTGGTTTATCTTTATTTACAGTGGTCCCTGGGAGGATTCTCTTTATTTACAGTGGTCTCTGTGTGGTTTATCTTTATTTACAGTGGTCCCTGGTTGGTTTATCTTTATTAACAGTGGTCCCTGGGTGGTTTATCTTTATTGACAGTGGTCCCTGGGTGGTTTATCTTTATTTACAGTGGTCCCTGGGTGGTTTATCTTTATTTAAGTGGTCCCCGGGTGGTTTATCTTTATTTACAGTGGTCCCTGGGTGGTTTATCTTTATTTGCAGTGGTCCCTGGGTGGTTTATCTTTATTTACAGTGTTCCCTGGGTGGTTTATCTTTATTTACAGTGGTCTCCGGGTAGTTTATGTTTATTTACAGTGGTCCCCGGGTGGTTTATTTTTATTTACAGTGGTCGCTGGGTGGTTTATCTTTATTTACAGTGGACCCTGGGTGGTTTATCTTTATTTACAGTGGTCCCTGGGTGGTTTATCTTTATTTACTGTGGTCCCTGGGTGGTTTATCTTTATTTACAGTGGTCCCCGGGTGGTTTATCTTTATTTACAGTGATCCCTGGGTGGTTTATCTTTATTTACAGTGGTCCCCGGGTGGTTTATCTTTATTTACAGTGGTCCCTGGGTGGTTTATCTTTATTTACAGTGGTCTCTGGGTGGTTTATCTTTATTTACAGTTGTCCCTGGGTGGTTTCTCTTTATTTACAGTGGTCCCTGGGTGGTTTATCTTTATTTACAGAGGTCCCTGGGTGGTTTATCTTTATTTACAGTGGTCCCCGGGTGGTTTATCTTTATTTACAGTGGTTCCTGGGTGGTTTATCTGTATTTGCAGTGGTCCCTGGGTGGTTTATCTTTATTTACAGTGGTTCCTGGGTGGTTTATCTTTATTTACAGTGGTCCCTGGGTGGTTTATCTTTATTTACAGTGGTCCCCGGGTGGTTTACCTTTATTTACAGTGGTCTCCGGATGGTTTATCTTTATTTACAGTGGTCCCCGGGTGGTTTATCTTTATTTACAGTGGTCTATGGGTGGTTTATCTTTATTTACAGTGGTCCCTGGGTGGTTTATCTTTATTTATAGTGGCCCCGGGTGGTTTATCTTTATTTACAGTGGTCCCTGTGTGGTTTATCTTTATTTACAGTGGTCCCTGTGTGGTTTATCTTTATTTACAGTGGTCCCTGTGTGGTTTATCTTTATTTACAGTGGTCCCTGGGAGGTTTATCTTTATTTACAGTGGTCCCCGGGTGGTTTATCTTTATTTACAGTGGTTCCTGGGTGGTATATCTTTATTTACAGTGGTCCCTGGGTGGTTTATCTTTATTTACAGTGGTCCCTGGGTGGTTTATCTTTATTTACAGTGGTCTCTGGGTTGTTTTTCTTCATTTACAGTGGTCCCTGGGTGGTTTATCTTTATTTACAGTGGTCCCCGGGTTGTTTATCTTTATCTACAGTGGTCCCTGGGTGGTTTATCTTTATTTACAGTGGTCCCTGGGTGGTTTATCTTTATTTACTGTGGTTCCTGGGTGGTTTATCTTTATTTACAGTGGTCTCTGGGTGGTTTATCTTTATTTACAGTGGTCCCTGGGTGGATTATCTTTATTTACAGTGATTCCTGGGTGGTTTATATTTATTTACAGTGGTCTCTGTGTGGTTTATCTTTATTTACAGTGGTCCCCGGGTGGTTTATCTTTATTTACAGTGGTTCCCGGGTGGCTTATTTTTATTTACAGTGGTCCCTGTGTATTTTATCTTTATTTACAGTGGTCTCTGGGTGGTTTATCTTTATTTACAGTGGTCCCTGGGTGGTTTATCTTTATTTACAGTGGTCCCCGGGTGGTTTATCTTTATTTACAGTGGTCCCTGGGTGGTTTATCTTTATTTACAGTGGTCCCCGGGTGGTTTATATTTTTTTACAGTGGTCCCTGTGTGGTTTATCTTTATTTACAGTGGCCCCTGGGTGGTTTATCTTCATTTACAGTGGTCCCTGGGTGGTTTATCTTTATTTACAGTGGTCTCTGGGTGGTTTATCTTTATTTAGAGTGGGCCCTGGGTGGTTTATCTTTATTTACAGTGGTCCCTGGGTGGTTTATCTTTATTTACAGTGGTCCCGGGGTGGATTATCTTTATTTATAGTCGTCCCTGGGTGGTTTATCTTTATTTACAGTGGTCCCCGGGTGGTTTATCTTTATTTACAGTGATCCCTGGGTGGTTTATCTTTATTTACAGTGGTCCCTGGGTGGTTTATGTTTATTTACTGTGGTTCCCTAGGTTGTTTATCTTTATTTGCAGTGGTTCCAGGGTGGTTTATCTTTATTTACAGTGGTTCCCGGGTGTTTATCTTTATTTACAGTGGTTCCCGGGTGGTTTATATTTATTTCCAGTGGTCCCTGGGTGGTTTATCTTTATTTACAGTGGTTCCCTGGTGGTTTAACTTTATTTACAGTGGTCCCTGGGTGGTTTATCTTTATTTACAGTGATCTCTGGGTGGTTTATCTTTATTTACAGTTGTCCCTGGGTGGTTTCTCTTTATTTACAGTGGTCCCTGGGTGGTTTATCTTTATTTACAGTGGTCCCTGGGTGGTTTATCTTTATTTACAGTGGTTCCCCGGGTGGTTTATCTTTATTTACAGTGGTCGCTGGGTGGTTTATCTTTATTTGCAGTGGTCCCTGGGTGGTTTATCTTTATTTACAGTGTTCCCTGGGTGGTTTATCTTTATTTACAGTGGTCTCCGGGTAGTTTATGTTTATTTACAGTGGTCCCCGGGTGGTTTATTTTTATTTACAGTGGTCGCTGGGTGGTTTATCTTTATTTACAGTGGACCCTGGGTGGTTTATCTTTATTTACAGTGGTCCCTGGGTGGTTTATCTTTATTTACAGTGGTCCCTGGGTGGTTTATCTTTATTTACAGTGGTCCCCGGGTGGTTTATCTTTATTTACAGTGGTCCCTGGGTGGTTTATCTTTATTTAAAGTGATCCCCGGGTGGTTTATCTTTATTTACAGTGGTTCCCGTGTGGTTGATCTTTATTTACAGTGGTCCCTGGGTGGTTTATCTTTATTTACAATGGTCTCTGGGTGTTTTATCTTTATTTACAGTGGTCCCTGGGTGTTTTATCTTTACTTACAGTGGTCTCTGGGTGGTTTATCTTTATTTACAGTGGTCCCCGGGTGGTTTATCTTTATTTACATTGGTTCCTGGGTGGTTTATCTTTATTTCCAATGGTCTCTGGGTGGTTTATCTTTATTTACAGTGGTTCCCGGGTGGTTTATCTTTATTTACAGTGGTCCCTGGGTGGTTTATCTTTATTTACAGTGGTCTCTGTGTGGTTTCTCTTTATTTACAGTGGTCCCTGGGTGGTTTATCTTTATTTACTGTGATCCCTGGGTGGTTTACCTTTATTTACAGTGGTCCCTGGGTGGTTTATCTTTATTTACAGTGGTCCCTGGGAGGTTTCTCTTTATTTACAGTGGTCTCTGGGTGGTTTATCTTTATTTACAGTGGTCCCTGGTTGGTTTATCTTTATTAACAGTGGTCCCTGGGTGGTTTATCTTTATTGACAGTGGTCCCTGGGTGGTTTATCTTTATTTACAGTGGTCCCTGGGTGGTTTATCTTTATTTAAGTGGTCCCCGGGTGGTTTATCTTTATTTACAGTGGTCCCTGGGTGGTTTATCTTTATTTACAGTGGTCCCTGGGTGGTTTATCTTTATTTACTGTGGTCCCTGGGTGGTTTATCTTTATTTACAGTGGTCCCCGGGTGGTTTATCTTTATTTACAGTGATCCCTGGGTGGTTTATCTTTATTTACAGTGGTCCCCGGGTGGTTTATCTTTATTTACAGTGGTCTCTGGGTGGTTTATCTTTATTTACAGTAGTCCCTGGGTGGTTTATCTTTATTTACAGTGGTCCCCGGGTGGTTTATCTTTATTTACAGTGGTTCCTGGGTGGTTTATCTGTATTTGCAGTGGTCCCTGGGTGGTTTATCTTTATTTACAGTGGTTCCTGGGAGGTTTATCTTTATTTACAGTGGTCCCTGGGTGGTTTATCTTTATTTACAGTGGTCCCCGGGTGGTTTATCTTTATTTACAGTGGTTCCTGGGTGGTTTATCTGTATTTGCAGTGGTCCCTGGGTGGTTTATCTTTATTTACAGTGGTTCCTGGGAGGTTTATCTTTATTTACAGTGGTCCCTGGGTGGTTTATCTTTATTTACAGTGGTCTCCGGGTAGTTTATTTTTATTTACAGTGGTCCCCGGGTGGTTTATTTTTATTTACAGTGGTCGCAAGGTGGTTTATCTTTATTTACAGTGGACCCTGGGTGGTTTATCTTTATTTACAGTGGTCCCTGGGTGGTTTATCTTTATTTACTGTGGTCCCTGTGTGGTTTATCTTTATTTACAGTGGTCCCCGGGTGGTTAATCTTTATTTACAGCGGTTCCTGGGTGGTTTATCTTTATTTACAGTGGTCCCCGGGTGGTTTATCTTTATTTACAGTGGTCCCCGGGTGGTTTATCTTTATTTACAGTGGTCCCCGGGTGGTTTATCTTTATTTACATTGGTTCCTGGGTGGTTAATCTTTATTTCCAATGGTCTCTGGGTGGTTTATCTTTATTTACAGTGGTTCCCGGGTGGTTTATCTTTATTTACAGTGGTCCCTGGGTGGTTTATCTTTATTTACAGTGGTCTCTGTGTGGTTTCTCTTTATTTACAGTGGTCCCTGGGTGGTTTATCTTTATTTACTGTGATCCCTGGGTGGTTTACCTTTATTTACAGTGGTCCCTGGGTGGTTTATCTTTATTTACAGTGGTCCCTGGGAGGTTTCTCTTTATTTACTGTGGTCTCTGGGTGGTTTATCTTTATTTACAGTGGTCCCTGGTTGGTTTATCTTTATTAACAGTGGTCCCTGGGTGGTTTATCTTTATTGACAGTGGTCCCTGGGTGGTTTATCTTTATTTACCATGGTCTCTGGGTGGTTTATCTTTATTTACAGTGGTCCCCGGGTGGTTTATCTTTATTTACCGTGGTTCCTGGGTGGTTTATATTTATTTACAGTGGTCTCTGGGTGGTTTATCTTTATTTACAGTCGTCTCTGGGTGGTTTATCTTTATATACAGTGATCCCAGGGTGGTTTATATTTATTTACAGTGGTCCCTGGGTGGTTTATCTTTATTTACAGTGTTCCCTGGGTGGTTTATCTTTATTTACAGCGGTCCCCGGGTGGTTTATCTTTATTTACAGTGGTCCCCGGGTGGTTTATCTTGATTTACAGTGGTTCCCGGGTGGTTTAACTTTATTTACAGTGGTCCCTGGGTTTATCTTTATTTACAGTGGTCTCTGGGTGGTTTATCTTTATTTACAGTTGTCCCTGGGTGGTTTCTCTTTATTTACAGTGGTCCCTGGGTGGTTTATCTTTATTTACAGTGGTCCCCGGTTGGTTTATCTTTATTTAAGTGGTCCCCGGGTGGTTTATCTTTATTTACAGTGGTCCCTGTGTGGTTTATCTTTATTTGCAGTGGTCCCTGGGTGGTTTATCTTTATTTACAGTGTTCCCTGGGTGGTTTATCTTTATTTACAGTGGTCTCCGGGTAGTTTATGTTTATTTACAGTGGTCCCCGGGTGGTTTATTTTTATTTACAGTGGTCGCTGGGTGGTTTATCTTTATTTACAGTGGACCCTGAGTGGTTTATCTTTATTTACAGTGGTCCCTGGGTGGTTTATCTTTATTTACTGTGGTCCCTGGGTGGTTTATCTTTATTTACAGTGGTCCCCGGGTGGTTTATCTTTATTTACAGTGGTTCCTGGGTGGTTTATCTTTATTTACAATGGTCCCCGGGTGGTTTATCTTTATTTACAGTGGTCTCTGGGTGGTTTATCTTTATTTACAGTGGTCCCTGGGTGGTTAATCTTTATTTACAGTGGTCCCCGGGTGGTTTATCTTCATTTACAGTGGTTCCTGGGTGGTTTATCTGTATTTGCAGTGGTCCCTGGGTGGTTTATCTTTATTTACAGTGGTTCCTGGGTGGTTTATCTTTATTTACAGTGGTCCCTGGGTGGTTTATCTTTATTTACAGTGGTCCCCGGGTGGTTTACCTTTATTTACAGTGGTCTCCGGGTAGTTTATTTTTATTTACAGTGGTCCCCGGGTGGTTTATTTTTATTTACAGTGGTCGCTGGGTGGTTTATCTTTATTTACAGTGGACCCTGGGTGGTTTATCTTTATTTACAGTGGTCCCTGGGTGGTTTATCTTTATTTACTGTGGTCCCTGGGTGGTTTATCTTTATTTACAGTGGTCCCCGGGTGGTTTATCTTTATTTACAGTGGTTCCTGGGTGGTTTATCTTTATTTACAGTGGTCCCCGGGTGGTTTATCTTTATTTACAATGGTCTCTGGGTGGTTTATCTTTATTTACAGTGGTCCCTGGGTGGTTTATCTTTACTTACAGTGGTCCCCGGGTGTTTTATCTTTATTTACAGTGGTTCCTTGGTGGTTTATCTGTATTTGCAGTTGTCCCTGGGTGGTTTATCTTTATTTACAGTGGTTCCTGGGTGGTTTATCTTTATTTACCGTGGTCCCTGGGTGGTTTATCTTTATTTACAGTGGTCCCCGGGTGGTTTACCTTCATTTACAGTGATCTCCGGATGGTTTATCTTTATTTACAGTGGTCCCCGGGTGGTTTATCTTTATTTACAGTGGTCTATGGGTGGTGAATCTTTATTTACAGTGGTCCCTGGGAGGTTCATCTTTATTTACAGTGGTCCCCGGGTGGTTTATCTTTATTTACAGTGGTTCCTGGGTGGTTTATCTTTATTTACAGTGGTCCCTGGGTTGTTTATCTTTATTTACAGTGGTCCCTGTGTGGTTTATCTTTATTTACAGTGGTCTCTGGGTGTTTTTTCTTTATTTACTGTGGTCCCTGGGTGGTTTATCTTTATTTACAGTGGTCCCCGGGTGGTTTATCTTTATCTACAGTGGTCCCTGGGTGGTTTATCTTTATTTACAGTGGTCCCTGGGTGGTTTATCTTTATTTACTGTGGTTCCTGGGTGGTTTATCTTTATTTACAGTGGTCTCTG